>NW_006399797.1:17111873-17113025 GCF_000299155.1 Elephantulus edwardii | reverse complement strand
GGCATAGGCCTTCTTTTCTCCATCAGGCCTAATCAAGGTGTTGACCTTGGTCACATCAATGCCATAGAGTTTCTTTACATCTTGTTTAATTTGGTGCTTGTTGGCCTTGACATCCACAATGAACACAAATGTGTTGTTATCTTCTATCTTCTTCATGGCTGACTCAGTGGTCAGGGGAAACTTGATGATGGAATAATGGTTAAGCTTGTTTCTGCTGGAGGAGCTCTTTCAGGGATACTTGGGCTGCCTTCGGAGTCTTAGCACCTCGGGCTGCCAGAAAGTGAATGATGCGCAGATTTTCTTCTTCCTCTTTGTGTGTGTGTGTGTGTGTGTGTGTGTGTGTGTGGCTGTGGAGGCCTTTTTGGCCTTTGATTTGGCTTCAGTTTAGGGAAGAGCAGCGGCTTTCTTCTTCACTTTCGGTGCCATCTTCACACAAAGTGCTCCAAAGGGTTTTTTAATTGTTGGTTTTTCAGAAGGGGATGACCATGTATTTCTTTCAAGGCACATCTAGATGGACCAGAACCACCAATGTTTAGTTAGCAGCTGAGTTCATAACCTATTTTCACCACCCAAGGACTCCACTGAAGGGGTGTTGTTATCAACTTTTTATGGAATGGGCACTATTATGAATTTCTTCTAGTTGGTGGGTCATATAGCTGTCTTGGCACAGCTTGATTTCTTGGCATAGATAAGTCAGTATATCTATGTCTGCATTCATTTGTTAAAACATCTCAATTTGTATTCGATCCATTCCTGGATACTTACTTTTCACCAATGCCTTCAATGCAGCCTGACCCTCCTTCAGTACTATTAACTCTTCATTATAATACCTTGCTTTGTCATCCCAAGTTTCTTTCTGTATAAGATATGAGGATGCTTGTATACAATTTTCTAGCACCATTTGCTGAAAGCACTAGCCTTTCCCCATTGAACTGTGTTTAAAACTTTGTCAACAATCTTACTGGACCCTGTTCTGTTTCACTGAGCTCTGTCTGGGCCTTTCTTGATTAATGTTGTTGTTATGTGCCGTCGAGTCGCCTGCGACTCATAGCAACCCTATGTACAACAGCCCTAAACTCCGCTCTGTCCTGTGCCAATCGCACTGTCTCTGATACTCCCATCCCAATTATCCCAGTCACTGAATCAATCCAC
>NW_006399797.1:17092448-17110088 GCF_000299155.1 Elephantulus edwardii | reverse complement strand
TATGCAACCTTAATTCTCGATTCCTATGCTAACCATAATACTCAATCATATATCACTTCTAATCTGTTCTTTCCCTCATCTGTTTCAATACAATATACATAATTTATCCAGTTTTTTCTGTCATACCCCCACCCTGATGTCAGACCCATTCTACAACAGTGGCACCATGCAGTATTTGTCCCTTTGTACCTTTCTAATAATATAACTTCAATTCAGATTGAAAAAAGAAACAAATAAAATACAAATTCGATTGCCAATTCCAAGAGCCAAATTTGCAGACTTCATGCTAGCTCCTCTGATTTGTACCCATCCTTCCCCCTAGAAAAGCCCCTTTAGCAGACAAATAGTATTATCTTCTTGAAGAAATACAGTCACGAGGAACAAAAGAACTAGAACCAACATCACTCATATTTCCATCTCCCACTGACCTGGACTGAAGGAAAACCTCCTGGCGCTCATTACCTAAGAATACCGCTTTTTGTTTGGCTTCCTTCCCATGTCTGTGAATGTCCTGTGTCTTGAGAAGACAAGATTTGATTTGGACTGTCACCCACATCAAAGGTCACTCATGACAAGGAAAATCTCTGAGAGAGATATTTGAGCATCTCACTTCTTAAGCATGTTAACGGGAGCTGAATCCTAATGTAAAGCTGTATAAATTTCAAGAGATGTAACTGGACAGCTTGCAGCCCCCATTCCCCTTCCTTTACCTGTCTGTCATTTTCTTTTTAAACAGTATGCCAAAATAAACTACTTTCCTTGGTTTTTTGCAACTGCAGTGGTAACTGGGGTTTTCGCCTCTTACAACAAGGCAACCCAGGAACAGGCGGAATTTCCAAATATTGCAAAAGATGACAGGATGTCGCATAACTGAGACAGATAATCAGAGAACTAGTCAAATCACACATGAAGTCTCCCAAATCCAGAAACTGGCAGAGTTAGATACATTAATGAATAAAGGGAAGTAAATCTATAAGGATGATAGGATAGCATTCCTTCAAAAGAGAGGGATTTGAATATCAAAGCATTGAGAAAGGCCCTTGGGGGGAAAATGATGAGACCATGAATATCTTTGAAAAAGTGACCCACTTTACGATTGTGCTGTGAAAGTCAAATGTACAGTTCTGCCGAAAGATTATGCTAAAAACCCCCAAAACCCATTTCATCTATTACTACTTTATTCTTTTTTTAAAATTTTATTTTATTAATTATAATGAACATTTACAGAGACTGGATTTCCATTCATTCATTGTTGCACTTTTCTCCCTGTCCAGCCCTCCCCTGGCCCCAGTTCGCCCCTCTCTTTGAAATGTAAAAGAAAAATTCTTTCTTTGGTATACAATCCCCCCTGTATACCTCCCACCACCCCGAGTACACTCCACTATGCAACTTTCATTCTGAATTCTTATGATAACCATAATACTCTATCATATATCGCTTTTAAATTATTCTCTCCCTCATCTGTTTCAAACTGGATAAATTATGTTTACTTTATTCTAAGTAGCAAATTTTAAAATTTGCAATTTAAAAAATACAATTTGAACTATATTACGTAAGAGAAAACAAATTTAATTTGTTAATTCCATTTTTAAAGATAAAAGTCTAATCAGGCTTAAAGGTATTCACCCTAAGTGGCCTTTTCCTCAGCCAGTTACCCTCAGCAATGAGGCCTCTCAGAACTTTCATTCTTATATTTGCAGATTCATTTTTGTAATCCCTTTACAGGGCTTCTTTTTACAATCAACGTGAGAGAACTAACACCAGCTTAGTCTACAACTCTGTGAAGAATAGTATTTTGTATCCTATATCTCAGTCAGGGTGTCAGCCCAGGGGAGTTACATGGGGCATCACAGCTAAAGTAATGGATATTTATTGAGCAATTACCTTATCAACCATGAGGAAGTTCTCCAACTTTTCTCCGTTTTCACAGGTGACATCACCAACCTCTCTCACAGCTCCAGGTAGGATCTGTTGCACCTCTTGAGCAATCATTCCTACACACAAACACAACAACAAATTTAATCACAGCAAGACCTTTCCAAGGAAACCCTCTAAGGCCAACACAGAGCATAGGTAGGCAGCAGAACATCTTTGGAAATAAATGCTTATCCTTCTGATCTTTGACTTTGACTTACAATGCTTTTATATGAACAAATTTTGAATTAAGAATCAGTGTAGCATTAAAATGGAGAAATTTCTCTCTCCATTTTTCTTATAGACCCTGAGCCAAGAGGTACGGAAATGCATTAAAATCCCTGCACGTAGGTCGCTGAGAGGCATCAAAGATTCAGGGCTTGATTACTGACTGAAAAGGTGTAGTTCAAACCCAGATGAAAAAGGCTAGATTCAATACAAATCTTTCAGGGCGGGATTGACATAGGCTGGTTCTGGTTTAGGTCTTAAATCCCAGCATGTGTGTGATTTGCACAAACTGCACTTTGAACTTGGTAATTCTAGATGTCGTCTAAATAAACCTCATACTCTTCTCTGAGCTTTCAAGTCCATGTCAACCCCTACTGTCAGGAAGTGTCTTCAATACCCACAAAAGACCTCGGAATTTTAAAAAGACAGGTGTCCTTTAAGGGAGCTCTGGTGGCCTGGTGGGTAAGGAGTTTTGTTGCCAACCCAAAGACAAGCAGCTCAAGTCCACCAGCTGCTCCACAGGAGAGAGATGGACATTCTCCTCTAGTACAATTTACAGTCTCTGAAAACCTCTTGAAGGGTCAGCTAGGAGGACCCATGACAACAACAGTGTCCTTTAGAACAACAGGGCTCTACAAACCCGGGCCATTTTCATTCACATAGTTACCATCCCACCCCTACCTCGTCCCTCCTGCTTGGGGTGGGGGAGGGGGGGGAATCTCTTCTGACTCACAGTTGTTGCTGTTAATGTACCTTCAAGGCAGACCTATAGTTGACCCTCAAGTCTGACTCACAGAAGACATTATTTTAAAAAACAAACAATAGGGGAGCTCTGGTGGCCTAGTGGTAAGAAGCTGCAACTACAATCCCAAAGGTGCACGGTTCGAATCCACCAGATGCTCTGCCGGGGAAGGAGGGACAATCTCCTCCTGTACCGGTCAGATCTGATTTGACGGTACACGCACACAAAAATAATAAAATAAAATAAAAAAAAATTTTAAAAAAAAACCAACAATAACAACAAAAACAAGAAACTTTCCTGAAGTTCTTGCCTTTAATTTAAACCTCTGGGTTGCCATAAAAAAATTTCCTGATCAGCCATCACCTTGTATCAAAGACGGTCTTTTTAAAAAAATGTTATTTGCTGTCAAGAAGAAACCAATTCATAGCTGACCCTCCAGTGGGTTTTCAGAGCCTATAAATCACATGGGAGGAGAGTGTCCATCCTTTGCAGAGCAGTTGGTGGATTCAAACTTCATGCCTTTGGGATTACAGCACAGTTTCTTACCACTAGGCTAGCAGAGCTCCTTGGTTTTTTTCTTTTTAAATTAGTTTCTAACCATTGATGGCATGATGGGAATGTTTTTAGGAGGAGATATTCCTTGGAAAGGGACATCATGCCTAGAAAGGTGACCTTCTGGTGAGCTAATGAGGGGAAGACCCTCGGTGAAATGGATCAACACAGCGGCTGCAGCAATGGGCTCACGTGTGTCAGAGATGGTGGGAATGACACTGGATAGGACAGGGTTCAGGCCTATTGTTCCTATAATCGTTATGAGTCATGCTTGACTAGACAATACTTAATACATCAACAACAATAATTCATAGGAAGGAGAAATCTTAACTGATTTTTAATGCTAAGTTTACTTTGATCCCAAGCTTTCCCATTTTCCTGATTTTTTCCCTCATTAACCAATATAAAATTACCTTTCTTGGTGGGGTGGGCGGGGAGAAAAATGCAACAATGAATGAACGAAATTCGAAAATCTCTGTAGATGTTCATTGAAATAAAAAAAAAAAACCTTTCTGTTCAATTTTAACAAAGTCTTAGCGCTTCTCAGCCTTTTGGCTAAAATTAAGTGTAACCAACTCTTTTCCCTAAGTCAGTCCAGGTCCAGGAAGCTAGCCACAAACTCTTCAACACCAGTCCCAGGCATACCCCACAAAAGCACCACTGAATTCAGCTAACACAGGCAACAGTAGGTATTCTTTCGTGAGAAATTTAACTTTGACAGTAATCTTGCTTTAAGTTATCTGCAAGAGCTTGCATATGCCAGGCACACACAGAGTCAAAGAATGATTGCACTACGACCTTCCAGAGAAGGCAGTCATGAAAAAATCGATAGCACACGCCCTGACAAAGCTGTTGATGGTCAATTAACTGGACAGACTCCATCATGAAGATCAGCTGTGCACACCTCCAAATGTTCATATTGTTGTTGTTATAGGCCATCAAGTCAACTATGACTCATGATGACCTTGTCAACAACAGCTGTGAACTTGCTCCTCTCCTGAGCCAAACTCACCATCTCCAACACCCTTGACCCCATCACCACAGTCAATGTATCAGAAAAGTACACATTTTCCTCAAAAATATACTAAAAAAAAACCAAAAAAGCCCTTTCTCATCCCCTTAACCTAACAGCTTCAAATACTTGCTCAAACAAAACTTTTTTTCAAGATGGCATTTTTCAAAAATGCTAGCCTCTGTTTACTTTTTACTTGCAGCAAGAAAAATAATGTTTGCTCATCCGCATGCCTATTCCAAACATTCCTTACTTGGAATATAGTCAAAGACCCTTTGAGTCAGCCTGAGACTTGTTTCAGGACAGTGCTGGCAATCTGCTTCCGAAAGGTCACAGACTTGACAAGTGCTCTACTCCGCGTGCATAGTGTCACCATGAGTCACCATCTACTCAACAGCACATAACTCCTCAAGCCCAGGGTCACCACAGGGTCACCATCCACTTGATGGCAACCAACAAGAGCAACGTAGAAAGAAGTACAGGTGGGGCAGACCCTTGGACTTCTTTTTCTGTAGGAAATCTGTGCCCCTGTATGGGTTTTTCCCCCTCAAGAGTTCCTAGACTACAATATAAACACCACTTTGCTGACCCCTTGGTGACGTAGTGCAGAGTGTGTTGCACCAGTAACTGAAAGGTCTTTGGTTTGAATCCACTTGCTGCCGTGCAGGCGACAGATGGGGAGTCTTCTCCTATAAGATTTCCAGCCTTGGAAACTACTATGAATTGGAGCTAACTCGACAGCTGTGGGCTTTTGGTTTTTGTTTTCTCTCACCTCAAGGCATCTTTCTTTCTAATTTCTTTCTCTAGACCAGTGTTCTTTCTCTAGGAGCAGTGTGTCCATGAATACCACTCCCAAGAACAAGAGGACTCTGGTGTGAAGAATCTCCTTATCCAAAATGCTCCAGATGTACCAAGGGGGAGAAAGGAGGGGGGAGGCCTTGAGGAAAGGTAACACAGACATTTCATAACCTTTCCTGGTCTAGCCATGGTTTTCACAAAGGACAAATTGGACCACCAGAGTGTTTGTCAAATGTCACAGCACACAACTTCAAAATAAAAGGCAAATAAAAGTTTTAACGTATCACAATGCAACAGGGGAATCTGCTTGCATACCTGTTTGATGGGCAGTGTTTATTCCCATTGCAGATGCAAATTCAGGTTTGTAGTCATACTCAACAATTCTCATTTGAGCGATTCTTCTCAGCTGTTCATTTGTGTCAACCTAAATTAATTAAAAAAGAGTAGATTTCATAGACTTAGATATTTGCTAATCAAATCAAGGCCCAGAGTGACCCAGAGAAATTAGAAATGTTGACAGTGGGTCTTACCCTTTACTCTTGTTTAAATGATTTTAAAAGACTTGTCCTTTTCCTCCAGAGAAGAGCCTCAGTCTCAAGGTTCACTTCAGTGACTTCCACTCACCGACTAGCAAACTATGCCAGAGTGTTTGTGTCCAAATTACAAGACTAAATAAAGCTCCAGCACTCACTGTCCTTGCCTCACTTGTCTTGTTCTAAAGGTGAATCCTCCTTCTGAAAAAGGAAGTTTCTCACTTTGGAAAGAAACCACTGCTTTTCAGGATTGCAAAATATCATTTCCAGATGAACACATAGGTTCACAGGCAAAATTTATATTGGCAAATTGAAAATGGAAAGCTTAGTTCAAATAACAGTCTTTGGGACATGGATATTGCTGAGTTGCTTTTGCACATTTTGCTGGGGGGAATTTCATATTGACAGATTGCAAGCCAGCATTATTTGACTACTGGCTCTTCAAAACTCAGAACTCCTCCTCTGATCACTGTTATATACTGATTTTTCCCCCCTTACAGCCAAACATGCCTTATTCAAAGGAGTATCCTCTAGATTGAGTTTGAGGGGTTTTCAATTATTTTCATAAAATGACAGTAATAGCAGAAGATGAATTTTCTTAATAAGGACTATCAGTGCTAATGTCAGATTGATCTTGGCTGAAAGTAGAGAATATTAGAAAGATATTTTGCTGCACTTTATTGACCATGCAAAGGTGTTTGATGGTGTGGATAATAACAAATTAAGGCTAACATTGAGAAGAATGGGAATCTCAGAACATTTAATTGTGCCATGTGAAACCTATGCATTAACCAAGAAGCAGATGTCCAAACAGAACAAAAGAATGTTTCATGATTTAAAATTAGGAAAGATGTGTGTCAGAGTTGTATCCTTTCTCTATACCTATTTAATTTGTGAGCTAAGCAAATAATTTAAGAAGCTGGTCTATATGAAGAAGGTGGCATTAGGATTAGAGGAAGATTCGTTAACAGCTGCATTATACCGATGGCACCACCTTGCTTGTGGAAAGCGGTGGACTTGAAAAACTTACTGCAAAAGATCAGACTATAGCCTTTAATATGGGTTACATCTCAAAAGAACACAACAATTCTTGGCACTGAACTAATAGGCAACATTGTGACAGACTGAGAAAAGATTGACACTATCAGCTATTTCATTTTACATGGGTCCACAATAAAAATCCATGATAAACAGCAGTCAAGAGATCAAGAGACATGTTTCATTAGG
This sequence comes from Elephantulus edwardii, assembly GCF_000299155.1. Lineage (NCBI taxonomy): Eukaryota > Metazoa > Chordata > Mammalia > Macroscelidea > Macroscelididae > Elephantulus > Elephantulus edwardii. The sequence continues at coordinate 17,103,082 of NW_006399797.1, read as the reverse complement.
AGAATCTGATGTCAAAGACCTCTCCAAAATGCTAAAGAGCAAGGATACCACTCTGAAAACTAAGGTGTGCCTGATCCAAACTATGGCCTTTTCAATTACTTTCCATGCATCTGAAAGTTGGACAATGAGTAAAAACAACAGAAGAATTAATGCTTTTGAATTAGGTGATGGAGAAAAGTATTGAATATCCCATGGACTTCTGAAACAACAAACAATTCTGTATTCCTTAGAGGTAAGTATGGTGAAACTTCGTCTCTTATACTTTCAGCATATTTTCAGGAAGGCCTAGTCCCTGAGAAAAGACATCATGTTGAGAAAGGTGAGGAGTCAGAGAAAGAAAAGATACTCAACAAATTGAACTGATACAATGATTGTAACAATGGGTTAGAGCGTATCCAAGATTGTGAGAATGGTGCAGGACAGGGAAGGGCTCAGCTCTGTTGTTCACAGGGTCATTGGGAATCAAAGTTGACTTGATGGCCCCTGACAGCAACAGCAAGTCCCCAAATTTCCTTTTGGAATATAGCTTAATTATAAAGCCAGTGATCTCTTGACAGTGAATAGCACACTTCTTGAGCATTCATCTATATGTTAGAGAAGCCAACACTACTGTTTTGTTTGTCTGAACCATGTCTTCCTCTATTACTCCCCCTTTGACTCACTCAGTACAAAATGGGTGGTGATGTGCACTGTATTGTTGTTATGTCCCATTGAGTCTCTTGCGACTCATAGCAACCCTACATATAACAGCTTTGAAGCCTGTCCTATCATGAGCAGGTCTCATTGACTCATCTGACACATCTATCTCCATTGCTTTAGTTACTGTCAATCTCTTTCATCTGGTGTCTTCCTCTCCTGCTCTGTCCCTCCACCATTCTATTATGAACATGATGTCTGTCTTCAGGGATTGGTCCCTCCTGGCTGCAGGCCCAAATTATGTGAGATGGAGCTTAAAAATCCTACCCTCCAAGGAGAAATATGGCTTCACCCTCGTGAAGATAGGCATAATTGGCCTCTTAGTGGTCCATGGCATGTTCAAGACTCTTCTCCAGGATCACAACTCAGAGGCATAGATTCTTCTTCTGTCATCCTTAGTCATTGTCCAGCTCTCTGATGAATAGCAAAATAATTATAAAGACAATGGCCTGAATTTGGCACATCTTGGTCTCTACACTGACATTGTTGCTACACAGTACTCTGGAGAAGTCCCTGACAACAGATTTTCCCAGTGCAATTTGTCTTTTGATTTCATGCCTGCTGGTGCCAAGAATGTTGATCATGGAGCCAAGCAAGCTGTAACTGTTAACAACCTCAGTCTCCTCTCCACCTATCATGGTGGTGCCAGTTGGCCCAGGGGTGAGAATCTTTGTCTTCTTTATGTTGAACTTCAATCCATATTGAGGACTACAGTCCTTGACCTTCTTTAGCAAGTGCGTTAGGTTATTCTCAGTTTCAGCAAGCAGGGCTGTGTCATCTACATAATGGAAGTTGTTGATGTGTCTTCCTTCAATCCTGATGCCACAGTCCTCTTCATAAAGCCTAGCCACCCAAATGATCTGATCTGCATATAGATTGAAAAGGTATGGAGATAAGATGTACCCGTGACACCTTCCTTTCTTGATTTGAACATGAAGTGTTTCCTTGCTCTGTTCTAAGGACTGCTGCCTGGTCTGAGTATAGGTTTTGCATAAGTTCAGTCAAATGTTCTGGGATTCCCAGTCTCCTCAAGGTTAGCCACAATTTATTGTGATCTGCACAAATGCCTTTGCATAGTCTAAAAACACAGATATGAATTTTTCTAGTTGGGCTGGTTGTGAAAGTCTGCTGTTTGACTCTCAATTGGCTAAACACCAGCTTTACTTCAGATATATATAATAGTTAATATAATTTTGTGCTCACTATAGTCAAAGTTTTTATCCATTCACTTACTATATCATTTTACTAACATTTACCAGTCATCTTAAATATTGAACGCTTTCAGCTTAGGGATTCAAAAATGTTGTGGTCGCCTTTTACTTCATGTATTTGAATGGAAGAAATTCTATTTTGTATATTAATTCAAAGAATGTATGAGAGTGTTCCGATTATCTTTGTTACACACTGTGTATTTTGTAAACTACACAACTTTATTTTTTTTTCTTTTTAGCTGCACAACTTTAAATTAATATATTTATCCTAGAGAATCTGCAGGGTGTTCTTAAGGATATACTGTAAACATTCAGATCCTTGTTACACACATAAACTTCAGAAACTTGAAATAGTGTTTTGATTTAATCTGCTTGAATGGTAGAAACTCTATTAAATTTTCATTCAAAGAATAGACTTTCAAGTTTTTAACAGTTGTCAACAAGATGTATTTTCTAAATGCAACAACTGTCTCGACTTTGAATGTATGCATGAGAGAATCTCTGTGGTACTTTCTCACTCAAAGGATATAATAAGTTGGGAGCATTTCTATCCTTGTTACAATTTATATACTTTCATCTGAGATTTTGCATAGTGTGTCCTTCATGGTAAAAGAAAACCCCAAACAAACCAAACCAACAACAACTGTGTTTGGCACTCCCCCATCCTTGCAATATAAGAAAACTTGGAAAATGTTTAAAGTGCAATCTGGATAGAAAGGTGGACACATTAGGTATGATTACATTATGAGAAGTGTAAGATTATACTGGAATTATGAACAGAGAAGGTATCCAATTGCTTTTAAAAAAACACAAAGCAGCTGCTATAGATAGCAACTTAGGTGTCAACCCCTAGGTGTCAGAGGAGAACTGTTCTCCACAGGGTTTTGATGGCCATGACCTTTTGAAAGTGCATCACTGAGCCTTCCTTCTGAGGTAACTTTGGGTTGAACCAGGCCACCAACCTGCCATCTAACAGATGAGAACTTCACCATTTGCACCATCCAGGTTGTCGCCTAATTCACAGGGACCATAAAGGAAAGCTTTCTAGAGATGGTGTTCTGCTCCTTCTACTTCAGGACCTACACTCTCTCTTACCTTTTCCAACCCAATTTAAACATCCCTTCCTCAAAGAAACTGGACCTGACCTTCAACAGCAGGAAGAGAGCCACTCTTTTTTTTTTTTCTTTTTTTTTTAACAGATGAAGAGAGAGGCCAAACTATAGTGTGGCTTTATTGATATCAGAAGTGCCATGTTTTCCAGTTTCTCTTCTTGCCCACACCCCGAGAGCCACTCTTCTTTACATGCTTTTAGTTCCTGTTGCTTTCCTTCAAAACACTAGTCACGATATAACCAGACAACTAATTGTATCACAATTGTCACTTTCCCATACAGCATATATATTCCATGAGAGCAAGGGTGTACTTGAGATGGTACTTTTCTGTTCACTCCATATCGTCAGTTTCTAGTACAATTCCTGGCACAGAGTAGGTGCTCAACTAATATTTGTTAAATAAATTAATGCCTTTAAAACAGAAGATATGGAAAGATTCAAGGTAGAGTAGCACGTGGAGTGGTTGGGACTACAGCAAGGAAACTGGGAAGAGAGAGCATGACTCAACCAGGCAGCAAGTCACCAGAATGATGTCTACACAGCCAAAGCAGAGGGGTAATGCTAGACTAGAGAGATTAAGATTAGTGTGTGGAGCTCCTGTAGTCTAACTCACATAGGATCATTTGAAATTCTGCATTGTCCTAAGAGAGATATGGTGACATGGTCTACAGGGGCTTGGTTGCTAACCCAAAGGCCCTGCCTCTCTGGTAGAGTTCAAATGCACCAGATTTGATGCACAGTCTCCTCCTATGTGATTTACAGTGCTGGAAACCTGCAGGAAGACAGCTGAGTCAGTTCTGACAGGACAGGAAAGAATTTTGGTGGGGGTTTTGCTGTTGCTGTTTTGTTTTTTAAAGGGCTAGAGTTTTTTGTGTTTGGGGCTTTTTTGGGGTTTTTTTTGTTTTAGGATTTTGCCTTGATTATATATCTATTATTAGGAAGTCCTTCAGGAAATACCATATGATCAAGAGTCAAGACATTCAAAGTACAACGAAGGCATTGGCCAAAAAAAAAAAAATACCCAGAAATAATGAGATACCAATTAACATGTCTCAAATAACTGATGCAGCCCTGGATGTGCTGACCAGACCATGCCAAGAAATTTGGGGATAGCTGCATAGCCAACTGACTGGAAAAGACCCACATTTATTCCCATTCCTGAGAAAAGTGATCTAATGGAATGTGGAAATTATCGGACTATGTCATTATTATCACATGCAAGCAAAATACCACTAAAGATCATGGCAAAAATGGCTTGAACAGTACATAGAGAACTGCCAGAAGTTCAAGCTGGATTTAGAAGAGGCAGTGGCACCAGGGATATCATTGTTGATATCAGATGGATGCCAGCTGAAAGCAAATAATACCAGAAGAATGTCTATTTGTGTTTTACTGACTATGCAAAGGCATTTGATTGTGTGGATCATAACAAATTATGGCTGACATTAAGAATGAAAACCCCAAAACAGTCTACTGTGCTCATGCAAAACCTAAACCTAGACCAAGAGGCAACTGTATGAACAAAGCAAGAAAGGTATGCACTGCAGTTGTGTCCTTTTACCATACATATCCAATCTGTATGCTGAGCAAATTATTCAAGAAGTCTGACTTTATAAAGAAGAATGTGGCATCAGATTTGGAGGAAGACTCAACAACCTTCCATATGTGGATGACACAGCACTGCTTGCTGAAACTAAGAAGGCTTTTAAACACTTGCTGTGCTGCAGAAGATCAAAACTGTAGCCATCAACATAGATTGCATTTCAATGTAAAAAAAAAACCCCAAACAAACCAAAGATCCTCATTGCTGGACCAACAGACAACATCGTGATAGATGGAGAAAGGATTAAAATTGTCAATGATTTCATCTTACTTGGATCCACAATCAAAATCCTTGCAACCAAAGTCAGGAGATCATGAAACATATTGTCCTGGGACAGTATGACATCAGGGACCTCTACATATTACTGAAAAGCAATAATGTTAGTTTGAAGACTAAGGTAAGCTTGATTCAGACCATGGTCTTTTCTATAATTTGAACTGTTGCTATGAGCTGGACAATGAAGAAAGATGACAGAAGAAGAATTGATACCTTTGAAATGTGATGTTGGAGAATAGTACTGAATATCCCATGGACTGCCAAAAGGGGAAAAAAAGATAAGGCCTGGAGAAGGACAACATGCTTGGAAAGGTGAGGGGACCGTAAAGGATAGGAAGCTCCTCAACCAGGCGCATTGGCACAGTGACTGAAGCAATGGGCTTGAGTGGGTCAGAGATCATGAGGCTGGCACAGGCTAGGACTGGGCTCTAGCTTCCATCATTCACAGGGTCACTGTGAGTGTTGCTCCACCTGACAACGCCTAACAACAACATGAGCTACTTCATTCAATTGACAAATACTTTATGAGTAGTTACTATGTCCCACATGCAGAGGATTTAATAAATAAACCAGATTAGATTATTTGTAGCATAATGTTTAAAAACTACTGAAAATGAGGCCTGTGTCTTAGTCATCTTAAAGCCCGTACCATTCCTGGTAAAGTGATTTACGTGTTTGCCATCTACTGCTGAAGGAATGAAATAAGGAGGGCAGTGGAGCAGCAGACAATTTCCAAGACTAACATACCTGAAGAAAAGGGTCAACCAGGAGCCAGCATGGTGAGATGTGTACCCAGAATCCACTCCAAAATTCAGTTCATGGGTCTTAGTAGTCTTATGCCTACATCTTATTATGCCCTTGGCTCCTACATAGGCTGTTTGAGCCCCACCAGATATTAGAATGAAAGGAAATTTTTCCTTTACTATAAATGGAACAGAGAAGAGAGGCTCATATTTGGACTGCCAGGCTCCAAAGTAGAAAAAATGGTTCCCAGTGTCTAAATGGAATCCATGGAATGCATTCTTCCAAATGATATATTACTCCACATAGCAAATAGCTTCTAAAGTACTATCTCTGATGGCCTCGTGGGTAAGGATTTGTGCTGCCAACTCAAAGGCTGGGAGGTCAAATTCACCAGCTGTTCAATAGGTGGAAAATGGGCAATCTCTTCCCAATTTACAATCTCTGAAACCACAGGAGGGTCAATATGAGCCAGTTCTGACTTGATGGTAATGAGTGAGAACTATTACCATCATTGTTGTTGTTATGTGCCATCAAGTTGCCTGCAATTCATAGAGACCCTGTGCACAATAGCTCTGATGCCTGCCCTGTCCTGAGCCAGTCTCACTGACTCCAAAATACCTACTCCCATTGCCAGAGTTACTGTATCAATCCACCTCATCTGAGGTCTTCCTCTCCTGCACTATCCCTCCACCCTTTTGAGCATGATGTCTTTCTCCAAGGATTGGTCCCTCCTGGCCACATGCCCAAAGTATGTGAGACAGAGATTCCAAATCCTAGCCTTTAAACTTTGTTTTTCTGTCTCCAAGACAGACCTACTTGGTTTTTTGGCAGTTCATGGTATGTTCAAGACTCTTTTCACAGCACCACAACTCAAAGGCATTAATTCTTCTATCCTCCTTAGCCATTGTCCAGCTCTCTGATGTGTAGCAAGTAATTGTGAAAATCATGGCTGGATCAGGCATACCTTAGTCTCTAGGTGACATCTTTGCTTCTCAGTACTCTGAAAAGATCTCTAACAGCAGATTTACCTAATACAATTCGCCTTTTGATTTCCTGGACGCTGATGCCAAAAGTGTTGATTGTGGAGCTGAGCAAGCTGTAACTGTTAACAACCTCAATCTCTTCTCCATCCATCATGGTGCTGCCAGTTGCCCCAGTGGTGAGAATCTTTGTCTTCTTGATGTTGAGCTTCACTTTATATAGACCTTCTGCAGAAAGCACTTACACACCCTCCTCAGTTTCAGCAAGCAAGGTTGTATCTATCATCTATGTAACATAGGTTGTTGATCAGTCTTCCTCCAATCCTGATGCCACATTTCTCCTCATAAACTACTTCACACTGATGTTTAGTCAAAGAAACTTTCTAAGGGCTGGCTTGGGAATCTAAACATTTTCTTTAATAACATTCTGATTTCCATCTGTATTTCATGTTCCCTATCCATACACTTGGCCTTGAGAAAAACTTCAAAGCAAGGACTGTGCTTCCTTTGAATCTGCTTCTGGAAACCATATGCAGTCCAGCACTTAACCCTATAACGTGTCTTGCTCATCTACGTGCGTTTAATTAGAAGCTAGATGTTGAGTGTCTGATTTGATCATGCCTATAGCTGTTTTGGAAAGTGTTGGCCATGAATGCAAATGACCATCACAGTTATGCTGGCTTCTATCCATGGTTCCTTTACCAATCATTCTAGAACTGCCTTGCAGAGGAGGCATGCTGTCGGACTCCAGTTTTGTCAGGAGCATTGTCACTAAGATCTATCTGTGGTTATGGCCCACAGCCTGGCCTTTCAGTCTCACATGAGGAGCCAATAGAGTGGCATCTGTTCACCCAGAACTGACGAAGGAACTTCTGCATTTGGCCCATCGCTCCCTGGGGAAACTTGTGCACATCTGTATTTCTTGCACCCGTCATATGTCTACTTTTGTTGTTAGCACATGGTAATAAAGACGGCAGACAAAAAAAAAAAACAACAAACAAAATAATTAAAAAAAAAAAAGATGGCAGACAAACAGAACAATCTTTGAGCATTTCATCTTGACTGATTTTTCTTCTGGCTTTTGGCTTTAAAATCCTTCTGATCAAGGGAGAAAAGATTAAGGTTGTTAATAATTTCATCTTGCTCAGATCCACAGTCAACACTGTTGGCATCATCAATCAGGAAATCAAAAGACGAGTTGATTTATACTCAGGAGCAACAATTTCAAAAACAACTACTTAACTTGGGAGTGACCACAGAGCATTATGCTGAGTGAACTAACTCAGTCTCAAAAGGACAAATACTGCACAAGACCATTATAAAAATAGAAGAATAATTAGCAAAGTATGTGTGGGGACCCACGGGTGGGTGCAGGTGGGAGAAGATGGGTGGGGCGAAACCACAAGTTTCAACAGTTTAAACAACAGTTTAGTGGATGGGGTGGGGAAAGGAAATGTGAAAGATCTAGTGGGGACCTGAAAAGACAGGGTAATGGTGGGCAAGGTCCAATGGTGATTAATTTTATAAATTATAATGCCCCATAATGATTGTATGAAACATGAGGACATGTGAATGAACACAATGTGAATGAAGCACAATGTGTATGAACTTTGTAAGCAAAACAATATCAAATAAAAAGGGGAGGAATCTGATGCCAAAGATCTCTCCAGAGTGCTAAAACCAACAATGTCAGTCTAGAGACCAAGGTGCACCTGATCTAGACCACAGTCTTCTCAATTGCTTGCTCTACATCTGAGAGTTGGACCATGAATAAGGACAACAGAAGAAAAATCAATACCTTTGAGCTGTGGTGCTGGAAAAGAGTATTGGATATACCATAGACTACAAAGAGAACAAACATCCTGGAGAGGATGAAGCCAGGTTGCTCCTTGGTGGCGAGGATTTTAAAACTCCATCTCACACACTTTGGGCATGTTGCCAGGAGAACAAGATGCTTGGAGAAAGACAATATGCTTGGAAGGGTGGAGGGTCAGCACAGGAGAGGAAGACCCTGGATGAGATGGATTGACATAGTGACTGTGGCAATGGGGAAAGGTGTGTCAGAGACACTGGGATTGGCTAAGATAGGGCAGGGTTCAGAGCCATTGTTCATAGGGTCATTATGAGTTGTGGTCAACTCTATGATCATAATAACAACAACTCTATCCCTAGTCTTCACAACAAGATTTAGTGCATTCAACTCTCAGCTTCCTCTTTTTTTATCTTCCACTGACATTCTTCACACCACTTTGATTTTTAGCATATAATTTCCACTGCTGTCTGGGTAGGTTAACGTGCTCCTCACTGAAGGCAGCCTCCTCGTTTTTCCTGTGCTTCGCTGTCACAGGTTTCAATCTTATTTCCTTATCTTCTCTCTTTCTTGGATGTGTGTCCAGATGAACAGTGGAGATCTTCTCTACCTGTGCTTGCTTTGCATAGTGCTCGACTGCTTAATTAGCACAAAATGAACTATATTAGTACAGTATATTATATATTAGCTTGTATAATGGAGGCAACACCTACCCCTAATCTTAATGCTAACCCTAACCCTAATCAGAGAAAGCTGAACCTCATTGTCATTTCCCTAGTTATAATGTTGGGCCATTATGCTTGGCCATTGCACTGTGCTCATCTCCAATGACTGAGCTTTGGTTACCAAGCATCTTACCTCTTTTCCTATGCTTATAATCAAATCTACCCATTATCAGCTTCCCAGAGCATTTGCAAGAATGATTCTCTTTTTAAAAGAAGAAGAAAAATAATAGGGCAGGGAGTGGCGAAGGAAGCTCACCCACCTCCCAGTGATGTCATCATCATGACTGTCATCTGGTTTGTTTCTCAAATTTAAACTCTCTGCCATCAAGGGGATTCTGGCTCTCCAGAAGAGCCAACACTCTCAGAGAGTGCGCCAGCTCTCCACTGGGTTTCCAAGGCTTTAAATCTTAACAGGAAGAGACATCATTCTCCTGTGGCCTCTAGGAAATAGTAAATGAAGCAGACAAAATTTCTAGGACTACGTACTTTGTAAATTTGGGAAGATCTCTTAAAAACACAATAATATAAAATAATAAATAAAATAGTTTCTGTTTTGGACAAGTAAATATGAATAATATCTATTTGCTTAGCATTTTACAACAAAAATGTTCTTTTAAAGTTCCGCATATATGAACTTTTCAAAGATATATGTATGTTATCGTTAATATACAATGTATATTTATGATGTCAATAAGAAGACTAAGATGCAACTGATTCAGGCCATGTCTTTCTGATCACTTGTTATGCATTTGAGAGTTTAACAGTGAATAAGGACAACAGAAGAAGAATTGATGCCTTTAAGCTGAAGTGTTGGATAAGAGCACTAAACAAACTCTAAACAGCAAAATGAACAAAGAGCTATGACTTGGAGAGGGTGCAGAGTGCTCTTTGGAGGCAAGAATGAAGAGACTTCGCCTCACATACTTTGGGCATGTTGCTAGGCGGGGCTTTTCCTTGAAGAAAAACATAATACTGGGAATGGTGGAGGGTCAGCAAAGGAGAGGAAGACCCTTAACCAGGTGGATTGATGGGTGACTGCTACAATGGGCTCTTGTGTGTCAGGAAGTGTGACAATGGCACAGGATAGAACAGCGTTCAGATCTTTTGTTCATAGGGTGGTTATGGGTCATACACGACTTGACAGGACCCAACAACAAGTTTTCAAGTGCTGATTGTGAATGATGCCTCCTACTCAAGGTTTCTACATATTATCTCAAGTGCTGGTGTGTAGCAGAAGCATGCTAGTCTGCAGACCTCACATGCTAAGGGTCCATGTTTTCTTTTAATAAAATGTTATTTTGCACACGTAAAGTGAATAAAGGCCTCCTCAAAGATAAAATAGATGAATGGGACCTTCTAAGAATCAAATCCCTATGCACATCCAAAAACTTCTCCAACAGGGAAAAAAGGGAAGCCACAGACTGGGAAAAAGTTTTTGGTAATGACATGTCTTTTTGTTCTGTTGTACAAAGAAAGG
>NW_006399797.1:17074655-17090243 GCF_000299155.1 Elephantulus edwardii | reverse complement strand
GTACCAATGAAGGAGTTTTTCTTTTGCCTTTCAAGGAGAGGAGCGAACTGGGGGTAGGGATGGGGGTGAGTAGGTAGAGAGAAAATTGCATCAATGAATGAATGGAATTCCAAAATCTCTGTAGATGTTCACTGAAATTAATAATAATTTTTAAAAAATAAAAAATAATTAGCGCCTCCAGGCCTAAGTTACTAAGTTATCCCTCAATCGCCAGCTGTGTTGCTGTCATCGTGTCTTTCTAACTGACAGCACCTCACGTGTCAAAGCTGTATGTGACCTTCCAGAAGCAGATCTTTAGGCCTTTCCTTCAAAGTACCTCTGGATGGATTTGAACTGCCATCTGTTTGGTTATTAGTTAAGCTAGCAGTCCTCTGTGCCACCCCGGGAATCTAGAGATTGCCAGACTTGGGACTGAACTCTGATGCAGGCCCAGATTCTCTTTAGACCTTCTGAGGACTATTATGAGCAGGCCTGTCATAATGTTGGATTTTGAAGTTGGACACGGGTGACATCTCATTTACATGGAGAAAGCATCCTAGAAGACATTTGAAAAGACCTGCAAAACTGTATTGTTTTAAGTAAACACATTTTCTTCAAATCAAAGGGCAACGTTTTAAAATGTTTGGTGAATGAAGTCCTGTAGAGAACCTGATAGTAGCTGGGGGGAAGGGGCCGGCTGTGGAGGATTCCCCTCGGCTGTCCTATTCCATTAACAGGTAGACAAAAACGAGAAGGAATTGTTCAGCCAACTGCAAGGCTAAGTTTGAGTTGGCAGGATCGGAAATACAGCCAATTTATCTGACTCTAAAAGTCTAAGCTTCACTATCTAGGGCAGACATCTGGAAATGTGTGTGAGAACTTTCCAGTCCTAAGTATTCCCATCGTGCTAATAGGTCACAGCTTCTAACATGAATGGCAGCCTCCCAGCCAGTATAAAAGTCTACGATTACAACCATTCTTTTGAATCCTCTCAGCAAAGAAGGACATTCCTCAGCTGGTTTAGAGAAACCAATGCAGATTTTCACTGAGAAGGGAATGTAGTCTGGACGGAGGGCCAGTGATTAATAGATTAGGTTTAAAAAAGAAAAAAAGGAAAAGAGGAGAAAAGAGGCTTAAAAAAAAATACGAGTCACAACCTCAAAACTAGTTAAGGGGGTAAAAAAAACCACTCAAGGGGGACCTAATATAAAAATTGCAGAAGTAGGAAACAGGAAAAGGGATAAAATAATGGGAAAGCTGCCATTAGGCTAAAGGATTGAAATTGTAATCCCAATACTTTAGGTCTATACAGCAACTCTACCATTCCAAGACTAACTACACCTATTATCTAACTGGCTAGGGGGAAAACCTATTGTTAGGTACCATCAAGTCAAGTATGACTCCTAGCGACCCTATGAACAACTGACTGGAACCTTGTCCTATCCTGAGCTAATCCTCATCATCTCTGATCCACTTGAGTCCATTATTGCAGTCACTGTGTCAGTCCATTTCAGTGTGAGTCTTTCTCTCTTTCCAAGCATGACATCCCTTTCCAAGAAATAACCTCTCCTAACTACAAGCCCAAAGCATGTGAGGTGAAGCTTCACCATCTTTGCCTTCCATGAGCACTCTGGCTGCACCTTCCCCAGGACATATCTGCTTGTTCCTTTTGTAATCCATGGGATATTCAGTAGTTTTCTTCAAAAGAGAGCTCAAAGGTATCAATTCTTCTTCTGTAATCCATATTTATTGTCTAGCTCTCAGATGCATACCAAGTGGTTAAAAAGACCATGGCCTGAATCAGATGCACCTTAGTCTCTAGACAGACATCATTGCTCCTCAGTAATTTGGAGAGGTCTTTGACAGCAGACTTTCCCAAAGCAGAGGACTAAATATCTCATGGGCTGCTAAAAGAACAGGCAAATCTATCTTGGAGGCAGCAAAACCAGAATGCTCCTTAGAAACAAGGGTGTTAGAACTTTGTCTCACATATTTTGGGCATGTTTTCAGGATGGACTAGTCCTTGGGAGAAGACATTATGTTTGGAAAGGTAAAGAGTGAGCAAAGAAGAGGAAGACCCTCAATGAGAAGGACTGACTCAGTGACTATAACAACGAACTTGAGCCCATCAGAGATTGTGAGGGTGACATGGGATAGTGCAAGGTTCTCTGAAAGTTGACTCAAAGGCATCTAACAAACACTGAGATTTATCCAGCGTCACAACCTGGGATGGACCAAAATAGAGGATCAGTTCCCTGGTTCCTAGGGCAAGTTCCTTCCACCAGGAAACACTGCTTCCCCACAATAGGAAAAGGTCCTGATCAGGACCCTTGAGTGATGGCAGTGGTCAGAGCACAGGAGGAGTATTTTCTTGAACTCATCAGAATAAGGTAATGAAAGAAGAAAAGCATGTTTGGCAGGGCTGGTGTCAGGAGCTCAGAGAGGAAGAAATTGGAGAAGCCCAAAAATACTTGAACAGGCACAGACACAGAAAACTAAGGGAGAGTCCAATTTGGGAGATGCGAAAGAAAAGTTCAGCTCTTATTTGACAAGGCGTGAAAAAAATGACCATGACCTGTGGAAGTAACTCGAACACTTCCTGCTTGAAGAGTCAATGATGTGGTGCCATCACCCTGGCTCCTGTCAGGTAAATCCATTCTCTTGGGTAAAACTTGCTTTTCAGCAGAGATGCCTAATAGATTACACAGTTATCATTTTTAAACAACTTGTTTGTATCATATCAAGTCAAGATGCTCTGTGCAGGAGGGTTGGAGATTGGAGGTGTGCAGCTACCTTCCCAAGGCATCTGAGCAGTTGTCTAAGGCCTGCCCTGTGCTTACCTCCTGGATATTCTGCTTCACCCGGCTGTCAGAAGGATGCATGATTGACCCCATCACTTTCACGTTGCCACCGACAACCAGGGCTTCGTCTGGTGTCTCAGTGTTTATTCCAACTCGGCCTCGACAGATGACAGACTCTGGAACTTGTCCTCGCTGCCATAATGTATCACTGTCATTTTCAAATTGTCCAGGGTTAGAGGCCTGGAAATAATAAATACATTACAATTAAAGTTACAGTAGCAAGAATGAATGGTCACTTTTTTCTTCCTAGTAAAGAAAACCAGAAGGTCATCGAAGTCTTTCATAAGAAAAACATATCCTGGAACTATTTGACATATCCAAACAATCCTGTGGCCTTCCTGACCCCCGCGATGCTCTGCCTCCCCATTATCAGGAGTTCTTTGTACCATGGTTTGCACTATCCAATCTCTACTGAGTATCTGGAATTACGAATACAGTCAATCATTCTATATGAATGATTAGGAAGACAGAAAAACCTCAAAATGACCAGAACATTACATCAGACAATACTATAAGCTCAGCTAAGGATGCTTTGGATTTAGCTAATTCTTTTATAGTTTCAAAATACTGTCTTGTTTATTCTACATGTGTCAAGCAAATGATAATACAAATATCTTTATTATACTGTAACTATCTCCGAAAAGTCTTAACATCAAGATAACAAAAATCCTCACCACTATATCAATGGACAACATCATGATGGATGGAGAAAAGAATGAAGTTGTCAACAATTTCATTTTACTGATTTACTACAGTCAACACCCATGGTAGCAGCAGTCAGTCAATTAAAAGGCTTGTTATATCTTCTGGCAAGGACCACTCCAAAGTTCTAAAGAGCAATGATGTCAAATTAAAGACTAAAGTGTGGTGCAACAATGAATGAATGCAATGCTAAGATCTCTGTAGATGTTCATTGAAATGAAAAATAAATTAATTAATTTTAAAAAAATAAAGACTAAAGTGTATCTGATGCAAGCCATGGGCCTTTCAATTGTTTCCTATACATCTGCATGTACAATGATGAATAAGGAAGACCAAGAATATCAATGTATATGAAGTACGGTGTTGAGAAAGAAGAGTACTAAATATCCTATGAAATTCCAAAAGAACAAACAAATTGTCTTGGAGGAAATGCAACCACAGTGCTCCTTAGAGGCAAAGATGGTAAAACTTTGTTCGTGTCATCAGTAGGGTCCAGCTCTTAGGGAAGGGCCTCATGTTGGAAGAGATAGAAGATACCCAATGAGATGGATTGACACAGTGACTGTAAATAGCCCTGCGCATGCGACATGTGGGGATTGAGAGGACAGTACAGGATGAGACAAGGGTACAATCTCTAGTTCATAAAGTCTCTATGAGGCAGTGTCACCTGGACAGTACCTGGCAACCACATCCTTAAGTAGGGATCTCTTAAGGAAAAACAACAACAACAACAAACAAATAGCTCTATTCATTGCCACTGAGTCAGTTCTGGCACATAGTGACCCTGTAGGAATGAGTAGAACTGCTCCCCCCCATAAGCTTTCCAAGGTTTTCCTTTACAGATGCATACTACTACACTGCCTTCCCATGGAGCAGTTGGTGGGTTCCAACTGCTAACCTTTCAGTTAGCAACTGAGAATTTAACCACTGTTGCCACTAGGACACCTTCAAAATCTTCCCAATGAAATGAGCTTGCTTTGCACATTCTACTAAATGTGTTTGTCATAGAATCCAGGCAGGTTGTCACACAATTCAGAGAAGCAGTAGGAACCGTGGTTATCCAAAATCATCGCTAGAACAGTAACTTCACTTTTTGTCTTTCTTTTTGGTACATGAGACACTGTAAGCTCAACCCCTGAGGCTACATAAATATCTCTGAAAGAATGTTCAAGTAATTTAACAACAGTGGTTTTCACAGGGATGGGAACCTGGAGGTAGAGAAACTGGATGGAAGATTCACCATTTTCCTCATGTTCCTGTGTGCTGTAGAGTAGGAATCGACCCACGGTTGACCCTCCAGCAGGTTTTCAGAGGTAGAAAATCACATGGGAGATTACCTCTCTTTCTCCCATAGAGAAGCTGGTAGATTAGAATCAGGTGGTTTTGGTTTGACAGTGTAGCTCCAAACCACTAGGCCACCAGGGACCCTGAATTATATAAACTGTAATTTTGACGCTGTTCAATATTTTCACCAATTTATAAGACACAATGCATGTATTACCAATTAAAAACACATAGATCTTGGTTTAGGTTCATTTAAGAATCTATAGATGTTTTCAGCTTCCTATTTCACTCCTGAGCTCAACTGAAGATTTAATTCTTGACTAAAGATAATAGACAAAAGCCAGGGGGAGAACACAAAACAGCAAGTCTGAGCATTATTTTCTGTGAATTTACTTGAACAAAGAGCTTTTCTGCAAGGTCCCTAGAGTCCCCCTGGTTGTAAATGGCAAATTGGCTTTAATTCAAATCCTCTTAGAGTGAGCAATCAACTAAATCCAAAGGTATGCCAGAAAAAAATGTTGATGTATTTTTGCTCTCCTCAGAATGTAATGAGCCACCTCAAGAAAACAAAATAAGACAGTGATGGATTTTTTTTAAATGAGCTTTTGGGTACTTATTATTATGTTGTAACTTGATTATGGAACAGTAGATATAAGTAGAATTGGATTTTTTAAAAAAATAATTACAACATTCTCACTTAGCTTGTATCAGATAAACATTCAACCTGTAAAATATATCCCTATTATTTTGGAAAGGATCACTTATCTACCAGTTTCCACATACACAACAGAAGGATTCTCATCAGTGCCAGGACTTGTTATTAAAAGAGCTGTGAATTTATTACCTTTCTCTGGAACCTGAAATTTTAATTGTATCAAAACAGACTTTAATATACACCTACTCCTCACTTCCTGTTACTTGTTATTTGACATTTCATATTTATAACAGTAAAGCATCTTTGATATCACTACTTTACATATTAATGACATATATCTGGCTTGTGTGTGTTCATATATGAACACCAAGGTGTGAGGAAAAACAATACCGGCTATGCTGTTTAATATAGTGTGTCAATTTGTCTGGGCCATGATTCTTAGGAGTTTGGCACTTAGGTAACAATGTAATTTATTAGCTGTATAATGATGTGGCCTAGTGGCAAGAAGCTGCACTGCAATGCCGAAGGCACACAGTTCAGATCCACCAGCTGCTCCACAGGAGAAGGCTGGACAGTCTCCTCCCATGAGATTAAGTGCCTCTGAAAACCCGGCGCTCGGGGTTGGTTCTGACTCTACAGTACACAACAATGATGCAGTCACCCTCCATTTGTACACAGTCCCAGTATTTGCATAATGACCTGGTCTTTGGCCTCTAACTCCATTGATAAGTGAGGAAAAGGTGTGCTTCTGTAACGATGAAGTTTTTAGCACCCTCAAACACCCAGCTGCTGACTAAACCGGCTGGTTCTGAAATCACGCAGCAGCTCCCATGGAGCCGGACCTAGTAATCTGCTCCCACGGAGACTATAACTGAGAAAACCAGATGGAGAGTTGTACTCGCTCACATGTGATCACTATGAATTGGGGTCAATTTTATGACCCCTAACAACAACAGCATTCACATGTGCCTCATTAGGGGATGGTTTGCATCAATCACCAAAATTAATTACTTTTTGTTTATAAGATATTTTTATTATTTGTTTCATGTAGTTACGGAAAATCTGAACTAGCCCATGTTATGGCACAAACTATATATACGACCTTAGAGCAGCACTTAGCCTTTCTGTACCATTTTCCTCTTCTGAAGGACGAGGGTAGCAATATTTTCTTTTATCTGTCTCATTTATCTATCATATTGTGGGAATTAATTGAAAGCATGTGTACTTTGCACAATCTTTTATGAATTTTCTTAAGTGAAGGAAATAAAACCCAACAATTATTATCCAACCTATAATCACTTAGTCTACTCTCCTTAGCAAGATATCAACTGATTATGTTTTCTTTTCTTTAGTATCCATGGGACTAGGCCTCACAGTTGCATAACTCTAGGGAACTCTATTCACCAAAAAGCTCCACTGGCACAACAATTAAGCACTCAGTTTTCAACTGAAAGATTGAGAGGCCAGAAGAGAAGATCTCCGTTAAAGATTACTGAGAAAACCCTATGGGAAATTTTATGGGGCAGCTAGGAGCTAAATTCAAAAGGGCTCCACTGCACCTCTGGATCAAGAACCATTCAGACTATACAATGCAAATGGCGCCCCCTGCAGGTACTTGGAAAAAGAAACAGCACTTAGAATGGGAAACCGGGAACTATTGGCGCTGCCATTGTTTGGATTTCTACAGCAGGAGAGCTGAGCTGAGGAAGGCAGCTAATCGGAAAAGAAAAGAATTTTTGCAGCTTTCTGAAAGAGCTACAGAAAACCCTAGCCGAGGGTTTTAAAACCTTATAAATTATTCTAGTTTCTTTTCCAGAAGAATAGAAATGGGCATACCCCCCAAGAATTTATGCCAATGCTGCTGACAGACCCAGACTTATCACCTGGAAGCTGGTCTTAAATGCAGGTTTTTGGGTATCCCAAATCTACTTAATTAAAAACAGTAGCTGTGGCGCCTAAATATCTGTGTTTTAACAAGTTGTCTAGGAGATTCAGAGTTATGTAACAGGTTAAGTACTTGATGACATTATCCATTCCTGGTTGAGTTACCCCTTCCAAACCTACAATCTTGTTGGTTCCAACTGTGACTCTTCATCAGGTTTCAGAGGCTGTAAATCTTCTGTTTTATTTTGTTTTGAGGATTTTTTAAAACTTCAATAATTTCTTTTATACTGGTTTACCTATAAAGTTTGTAAACATTGTTTTTCACACCAGATTTTCTTCATTTCTTTTACCATTCACCCATCAAATTGTGCAACCCTATGATTAACCAACACCTTCCCCCACCCATCTTCATCTCTCTGCTCCCTCCCTCCCCTCTTGGATCCTCATACTTATTCTACAATAATGTTCTTATATAGTATTTGTCCTTAGGGGACTGAGGTCACTCAGCATAATGCTTTTCAGTCCCTCCCAAGTTAGGTAGTAATTTACAAAATCATTGCTCCTGTGTGCTGCATAGTATTCCATCACGTGAATGGACCATAATTTCTCATTCATTCCAGTGTGGTTGGGCATCTGGGCTGTTTCCATGGTCTTGCAATGGTCAATAATGCTACTATGAACATTGGCATACAAGTCTCTGTGCCTCAGTTTTCATATTCCCAGAGTATATTCCAAGCAGTGGAATAGCTGGGTCATATGGAATGTCTATGTTTAGCTTTTTGAAGAAACATCAAACCGCCTTCCAGAATGGTTACACCATTTGACAATCCCACCAACAATGTACAAGAGTTCCTGTCTCGCACTATCATCTCCAACATGTATTACTTGCTGTCCTGGTAAACTTTGCAGAGGCTGTACATTTTTACAGGAGATTCTCCACCTTTCTGGTGCTGAATGCCTGGTGAGTTCAAACTGACAATGTTTCAATTAACAACCAATTAGCAGTGCATGCCTCTGGTGGCCTCATGCTCCATGGGAGAAAGATAGGCAATTCCGTGTGACTTACTGCCTTTGAAAATCTGTTGGATGGGCAGCTCTGGGTCAGTACCAATTGCACAGAATACATCAAGAACAATAATTGACAGAAAGCTCTGCTGAGTTCCAGCTACAGAGTAAAACAGATTGCATGACTCCTTAGGGTTTTTAATTGTTTGTAATTAATCTGAACTCCTGGAGAGATTAGATTTTTGTGTTGGAAAAAGGGAATTTTGTGGTCAGAAATGTAGAGAGGCATGAAAAGGAAGATTGTACCAGAAACAGCTCTGCCCTAGCCCCATCCCTTAATATCTTTGCACCTGCATGGTCTCTATTGTATTTCCTCTCCCTCTGTGTGATTTTCCACCTCATGGCTGTGTGGCTTGTGAAACACAGGAAGAATTCTTGGGGGTGTGCCCATTTCTATTATTCTGGAAAAGAAATTGGAATAATGTATTCGGTTTTAAAACAAGGAAACCCTAACATGTCTTTGAAAAGCAGAAAAGAGTAATCATCTCTCCTGTTTATAACCCAGCACTCCCAACCAGGTTTAATTATGTGTTTAAGATAGAAAGTGAAGCTCAAGTAAAGCCTAATAATTAACAAGGGAACACTGATGGAACTCCACTGGGGGGTTGCTACCAAAAACAAAGGCCTGGGAAATACATCTGGGTTTTTCTGTGTAAACCTTAATTTCCATTAAATTGGTCTATTTACACTGCAGGCCCACAATATACATCTAAAGCTGTTTTGATTGACAATTTAGATGAACAATTTACTGAGTCCTACCCACCACTCTCTCTGTCAAAGGATCATTTTGACAAAATTGGTCTCCAGAACCCCTCCTGGAGGTCTGAAACTTATCTAGGGCCAACCCTCATAGAATCATCTTCATCCATTTACTTACTATTCCAAGGCCTGCCTGTAACACAATCAAGTGCCTAATTTTATTCCCAGCCTACATTCTGGAGCTCAAACTAAC
This sequence comes from Elephantulus edwardii, assembly GCF_000299155.1. Lineage (NCBI taxonomy): Eukaryota > Metazoa > Chordata > Mammalia > Macroscelidea > Macroscelididae > Elephantulus > Elephantulus edwardii. The sequence continues at coordinate 17,080,861 of NW_006399797.1, read as the reverse complement.
AGAACTACAACACAGCCCAAGAAGCTCTTTTGCAAAATTTAATCTGGTCTGTACAAGAAGATCTAGTGGTGCACACCATAGCATTCCATGTGTCTCTGGCAGTTTAAACCCAGTATTGGATCCTCAAGAGAGACAAACAGTCTCCTCCCATTAAGATTTATAGACTTGAAAACCCAATATATGGTCACTTGAACTCATCACCAACTCCCTCCACTTCTCCAAGCATGATACCTTTTTCTAAAGACTGACCCCTCCTAACAACATGTCCATAATATGTGAGATGAAGTTTCACCATCTTTGTCTCTAAGGAGTATTCTAGTTGCACTTTTACCAAGACATAGCTGCTTGTTCTTTTAGCAGTCCATAAGATAGCCAGTGCTCTATCTGATACTATAATTCAAAGGCATGAATTCTTCTTCTGTCATCCTTATTCAGTCTTCAACTTTCAAATGCATAAGAAGACATTGCATAGACCATGGCTTGAATCACAGATGCGTAAGAAGTAATTGCATAGACTATGGCTTGAATCATGTGCACCTTAGTCTTTAAACTGATATCATTGCTCCTTAGCACCTTGGAGAGGTCCTTAACAGTAGCCTTTTCCCAGTGTAACACATGTTATTTTTTTTTACATATTTTGTTCATAGGAGCACAATCCTATCTGTCAGTGTTTTTGTATTGAAGGAGTGATTTGCATGTTGTTCCTTATTTTATAGCTAAGGTGTATGTATATACTTTGGATATGAGGATATGTTATGAACTAAGAGTTCTGCTTAACAGAATACTAGTTGAGCTCCCTTTACTACTGTTGTGAGACTGCACAACAGTCACAGTATCTACTTGCTGAAGTCACCAGCAGGAAATAAAGAGATCTTGCCACTAGGTAAATTATTTAAAGTATGCAGGTGACTAGCAAAGTGTCTAATTCCAGTATGAGTTACACAGCTCAGCGGAGCCATTTCATGATACCTAATCTCTGCTAACTTTGAAAAGAATGGCTTTGCCTGCCTTTAGTCCTTTCTATCAGAATCCAGAAATCAACAAGCAGCCTGACTTTTCAAATTTTACTTGAAATCAAATTATGAGGTAAAACACCACCAGATTACATTAGGTGAGGTCTCTAAAATGACCTCGATGGCCGTGGCAGTTTTGTAATTGGTTTATAACCAAAACAAAGAGTCCTCCCCTTGTCAAAGAGCAACTTCATTTGCCACAGGTCCTATTATTATCGTTGTTGATATTGTTTGGTGCCTTTACGTCAGCTTTGACTCATAGTGATTCTGTGCACAACAGGACAAAACATTGCCCCGTCCTGGACCATCTCCACAATTGCTACTGTGCACGAGCCCATTACTGCGGCCACTGTGTCAGTTTGTTTGAAGGTCTTCCCTCTTTTTTTAACTTATTCCATAAAGCATAATGTCTTTCTCCTGAAACTTGTCCTTCCTAGTAACATGCTAAAAATCCATGTGATGAATTCTCACTATCCCTGCTTGTAAAGAGTATTCTGGTATCAGAGGCTTCCAAATAAACACAGCGTGGGCATACATCGTCCCAGGCACATGGAGCACATCTGGACACATAAATGTTTTCTTTTATTTGCTCATTACTTCACCACCATTAAAACCTGAAATGTGTATCTAAGGATTTTTACTAATAGGTGGCTTATTAGTTTTAATAGACTAAAAGAATAATACTGAGGGCTCTTTGTTTCAGAAAAAGCTTGAGGCAAGCAAAGAAGGACTTTACTTCCCAAAGCAGGCAGATTTTCCACTCAAGATCTCAGGTTGACAGCCACATACAAGGGCATTCCCATATCCACCTCCAACAATTTTGCCTGTTGGCCTATGCATGTCCCCTCTGTCTTATTTCAAAGACCATGACAATGCAGCCCCTCCCACGGCTGAAGGCCATGTGATTACCTGTTACTTCATGTCCCTGGCATTCTCTGCAGCAGCTAGCCTGACCTGATACAGCTGCAGCTCCAGCTGCCAATAGTGTTATGTGTTTGTGGCTGCCAAGGCTCATGCCCACAGCTGTGGTCATTCATTCAGGGAAATCTGCTGAACCATGACTCTGTTGGGCAATGGGCCTGATGTCTCTGGGGTCACCCATCACTTTTAGCAGAGGAGAGATGACTTCCTGGCACCTTTCTCATGCTGAGGGGTGGGGGGATATACCCTGCAGGCTTTGAGGTCAAAGGGATCTGGTGTCATCTGGATGTCATCATTATACATTCTGTGATCGTGGACACATGAGTTAGCCTGCTAAAGAGTAGCTCCTTTGAAAGCAAAGAACAAAACGATGTCAGATATAAACTAGCTAGCCCATTTCTCAAAGCATAGTATAGAAACCGGTTTCTCAGGCTCAGTCATAAAAACATACTGAGTTGGACAAACCTTTGTTGTGAGATCTATATTACATCTAGCACCGTATCTGGCAGTCTCCCTGGACTCTCCTCATTCCAAAAGAGTACCAACTCCCACTCAATTCTGACAAATCAAAAATGTCTTCAAAAGGCTAATAACCACTGAGGTTTAGGGAGTGGATCACTCTCGACTGAGAACCGAAATAACTAGATTGACTTTTACTGTTCCACTCTCCATCACCATCAGCAGCAGCAATAGAGGACTAACATATTGCAAGCATACCGCTGGCAACATGAGTTCTGCCTGCAGGGGAGAAAGGCACGGAAGGCCCAGAAAAATCACACACTAAACTCACCCGCACAATGATCCTCTCCGAGATGTGTGCAGACAGCAGATAGAATTGGTCTTCGTTTGCTGCATACAATCCAACCACCAACATGAAGTATCTAATTTAGAAACAGCAGAGCAGTGCAAGCACATCAGGGGCCAGATGAAGAATTCATGTAACCGAACACCACTCAAGAGCTAATTAAAACTGAATCTTCCTAGAGGAGTTTGTGAACGTAAAGACTGCCCTTTTTGGGCTGCTCTAAGAAAGCACTTGGTTCCTTCACTCTTGTTCTGGGTCAGCCTTTTGCCTGGCTTCAGTTATTTGCAAATTGCTTTGCAGGCCCCAAAGCAGCAGGAGCTAAGACTTTACAGAGGAGGCTGGGAGGTGAGGGCCTTGGGCTAGCCCATCTGTGCTGACTCCATGCAAGCCTCACCCTGTGTTTCTATACAGTCAGCACAGCATTGCTCACAAACACACACACAACAGGAAGACATCTCACAGGTGTTCTGGCCAGAGTCCCCCAAGCCTTCGATTTAATGGAGAGAGGCCCAGGAAAGTTTACCCAACCAAGCTGGATCATTCCTGCCATGCTTATACTGGACCCCGGATCCTGTACCTTCCACATCTTTGGTCATGTCTTTAGCCAAAGGTCTGAATCCTCCCCTCCAATAGTTTCCCAAACAATATTCATCACTATTATTTTAATTGCTTCTCCTCATGTGTCACTAATAAGAAGTTAAGGCTATCTGGTAAAAGCCAAAACAAATACAATCCCTGTAAGAGAAGCTTCTTTTTTAACAACTGTATCCACTATCTTTCTCCATAATACCTTTTAGATTCTCCACTCACTCTAGAAAACTGTCTAAAGTAAATCAATAATAGTGGAATTTGTTATCATTGCTATTATTTTCTCTATCATCTATGAGGAGAAGTGTGGCATCAGGATTGGTGGAAGATCTATTAACAATCTGCATTATGCAGATGACACAACCCTGCTTGCTGAAACTGAGGAGGACCTCATGCACTTGCTGCAGAGGGTCAAGGATTGCAGCCTTCAGTATGGACTGAGGCTCAATGTCAAGAAGACAAAGATTCTCACCACTGGACCAATTGGTAGCATCAGGATGAATGGCGAAGAGATGGAGATTGTTGACAGCTTCAGTTTGCTCGGCTCCACTGTCAACACTCTTGGCACCAGCAGCCAGGAAATTAAAAAAACGTATTGCAATGGGAAAGTCTGCTGTTAGGGACCTCTCTAAAGAACTCAAGAGCAACGGTGTCTGTCTGGAGACTAAGGTGCGCCTGATATAGGCTATGGTCTTTGTAATCACTTGTTATGCATCAGAGAGTTGGACAATGACTAGGAAGGATAGAAGGAGAATTGATGCCTTTGAGCTGTGGTGCTGGAGAAGAGTATTGAATGTACCATGGGCTACCAAGAAAACAAACAGATTCATCTTGGAGAGGGTTAAACCAGGCTACTCCTTGGAGGCAAGGATTCTGGGGCTTTGTCTGGCATACTTTGGACCTGTTGTAAGGAGAGACAGGTCTTTAGAGAGGGACATCATGAGGGACAGCGCAGGAGAGGAAGACCCTCTATGAGGTGGATTGATTCAGTGACTGGGGTAATCAGGATGGGTGTGTCAGAGGCCATGCGATTGGCACAGGATAGAGCAGGGTTTAGGGCTATTGTTCATACGGTTGCTATGAGTCGCAAACGACTCGACGGCACATAACAACAAAAACAACTAACAACTATTGAGGTAGCTTTGGTGGCATAGTGGGTTAAGAGTTGTACTGGCAACTCAAAGGCATGCAGTTCAAATCCACCAGCTGTTTTATGGGAGAATGATGGCCAATCTCTTCCCATGCAATTTACAGCCTCTGAAACCAGCACCTGCTGCAGGGTCAGGTATGAGTCAGTTCTGGCTCAACATCCAGTCACACACACACCACCAACCCCCCCCATCATCATCATCATCATCATCATCATCATCATCATCATCATCATCGTCTTTGGAGTGCTCACATGTCAGTCATGGGAGAAGCTGTTTACCTACATTCTTTTTATTTAGATCCTTAAAACAATCTTATTAAGGTAGGATATTGTTATTGTTTCCATTTTGCAGATTAGAAAAATGTGTCTCGGAGAGATTAGATTACAAGCTGGACCTCACTCAGTGTGTCAAGGCAAAATTAAATATTCAAACTTGACTCTGCACCACTCCAAAAATGATATTCAAGCGAGTGTTTCTCAAATACATGGTTGGCTTCAGATCCACTTGACAGGCATATTATACTACAAATTAGTGAGTTGCATTCCTGTGTTTCTGATTTAGTGGGTCTGGGATGAGGCCTCCTGAGAATTGGCATTTCTAACACAGCCCCAGGTAATGTGAACTCTGCTAGTTCATGTTTTGAGAACCCCACATCTAAATAGTAATGTAGATTTATGATTTTTTTTTAATTAAAAAGGCTATAGAGAGCTCCAAGCCTCAGAGAAAAATCCTGGCATCCAGCACACAGAAGCATGTGGTTGAGACAGTCCTTTACCCTCAGGTGGCAATGAGAGGTAGACACATGGTGCAACGGAGGACCTTGTAAGGATTATAGGAAAGATGAATTAGAGATAGGCAAGGGTGTGAGCATTGCAAGGAATAAAAATGGAAGAAGGTGCCTGATGAGCCAGCTTAAAAGTCTGACGGGAATTCACGAGTGGGGCAAATGATCAATGCCTGAGACTGCTAATCAAAAGGAAGGCTTCAGAATGTAACCCACCCAGAGGTCCCTTGGAGAAAGACCTGGCAATCTAATCTACTTCTGAGAAATCAACATTGAAAACCTGCGGAGCACAGTTCTACTCTGGCATACGTGAGGCGCCATGAACGAGAATTGATGAAAACATTTATTCTATTTTTATTTTGATAAATAGAGTCAGAGTAGAGAGGAAAGGAGGCCCCATTAACCAGCTGGCAGGGCCGAAAAGATCAGCAAAGCCTCAGCCCGTCTATGAAATGCCCCACCACCCTGCAGTGGTCACAGTGCCTGCCAGTACCTCTGATCAGGATTGGGTTTTCCCTTCTTTCTCATGTTATTTGCTGTGGTTTCACTGAAGTGTAGTCTTCCCAATGTTACCTTGGTGACTTGGTCAGCCACGAGGTCAATTCTAAAACAAATAGCAGAAATACAAAGAGACTGTAAGAGAACACAGAGTCTTTGATCATATCTAACCAGCTCTTAGGCCTGTTCGGTTCTCAGTTCTCGTCACACTGCTGAGGACAGACCATCCCAAGCACAGACCACTAGCGCTATCCACAGCATGGTCAGCCATGGCTGCCAGCAAAGGTCCCAGAAGAACTTTTTTTTTTCTATATTTTATTAATTTTTCATAAACATTTACAGAGATTTTGGGTTTCCATTCATTCCTTGTTGCACTATTCTCTCTACCCTCCTCCCAGTTTGTTCTTGTCCAAATGCCACAGTGCTTGTCAAAGCCAGTTCTGATT
>NW_006399797.1:17052192-17074050 GCF_000299155.1 Elephantulus edwardii | reverse complement strand
GTTCTCCAGAGTCAACCATTTTGAATAATATTGCATGAGTTCCTTGTTTTTTAATGCAGCATAGTATTCCATTGTGCGAATATACCACAGAAGAACTTTAGAGGGGTAACAAATGAACGCTCAGCAAAAGTCAAGCCCAGAGTTTCTGACTCATAAGTGTCTTCTGTTCCACATAGTATTAGCAAGTTCTTTAACTGACCCAAGAGAGAAAAAAAGATGGAATTAATTTCTGTCACGGCTGCTGTAGCATCATCTTTAACAGAATTTCCCCAGGTGTCTCAGGAACTTCTCGATATTTGCCTTCTGCTGGAGACCACACCAAGCCAAGGAAGATCCAGATATCCCAGGCAGGGTTAGAGCTGTGTTTGTAGAACATCAATGGGAGCTTCTCTCTGGTCAGGACATGCAGTGTGACAATTATCTCCCCAATTCGAATAGGATTGACTCAGGGTCCAAACAGAGAGAAGCTTCGACTGAACCAGACGCGAGTATGTCCATTCTGACTCATGTCAGAGTAGAATTGTAGGATTTACAATGGCTGTGTTTCAAGAAGTAGACCTCCAGGCCGGTTTCCAAGGTGTCTCTGGGTAGACTTGAACCTTCAAATTTTTGGTCATCAGTCAAAATGATTCATCCATTTATACCACCTCAACTGTACCCCTTCTTTCTTGCCAGATAAGTCAAAAAGGAGATTCTACCTCAAGTCATTCCACAGAGAGAATTCTAGCTTTAGATCACCATATTTCCTTCTCTAGTTCAACTCGTTATGTTTTCTATTTTGTATTAAACTACGAATTGAATTTTTAGGAGGGGGAAATTGTCAGAGTGTCAGAGAAAAAAAGAAAGGCCCTCAATGAGATGGCCTAACACAGCAACTGCAATGAGTTTAACACAGCAGAGGTTATAAGGATGGAATAGGGTTGGGAGCGATTTCATTCTGCTGTGGACTGGGTCAGAGCCGACTCAGTGTCAGTGCCTGACGACAACAATGGTAAGCACAGTGTGGATAAGAACCTTGAAATCCATTCAGTCAGGATTATATTATTTAAATGATTGGATTGTCTGTCTTTTTCTTGTTGAGGTGCTGGAATATTCTAGAAATTTTAGGTATGAGTCCTTATCAGATATGTCATTGCCAAATCTTTTTCCCAGTCTATGGTTTTCCTTGTTACCTTATTGGACAGATTTTATGATGTGCATAGGGATTTGATTTTCAGAATGTCCCATTAATCTATTTTATTTTCTCCTGGTCGTAGGGTTTTCATTATGCTCAGAAGTCTGCATGCTTCTAGAATTGTTCCTAGCAGCCCAACTGCCCATCAACAAACAAATGGATAGAAAAACCGTGGTACACAATGGAATATTATGCAGCCTTGGAAAACAATGAACCTGTAAAACACTGCACAACATGAGTGAGCCTGGAAGATACTATGCTGAGTGAAGTATCTCAGTTACAAAAGGACAAATACCGCATAATACTTTTGTTATAAAATAGGATTAACATGGAGGGTTTGGGAGAGAACAAGAAAAGAGTGGCTAGATAATTAACACTGTACCGGAACAGATGAGGGGAAGGACTGTCTGAAGGGCAGGTATGTGTGGGGATTATGTGTGTGACAGCTGACAATCTGGAACAAGAGGTGCACTACAAAGTGGACTGGTGGAGGGCAAAGGGAGAAGGAGGAAGGAAAATATGCAAAAATGAATGAATGAAAACTCAACTTTTCTGAAAATTTTGTTAAAATCCCAACTTTTAAAAAAATTTAAATGAAACACGAAGGAAAAATCACTTATAATCTATCTCAAGGGATTAAACTTGTAGTAATAATTTATTTCAAAATAATAACTAAATTTTATTAAAACTTTTTACAATTACTTCAGTGTGTTTCACCAATACTAATTTTGTTGGTAATGCACATATCTATGGTATTAATTGATTTCATTTCTAAGGCACATTTTATTTTCAATAAGCAAGATAAATTGAACAACAGGTCTTCTTAATAAAACATTAAAAACTGTATTCAGAAAGTAAGTTCTTACTTAACAGGATTGAAAATCTTTTTGCTTCTATCTGCTTGGGACTGTTCAATAGCAACTATTTGATTGGTGGCTTCTACCTGGACAGAACAATAAAAAGTAAAACTTATTAATAATGTTCAAGAACATAAAAATTTTTCCAAGTTACCATAGTAGAGCACTGAGAAAAAAGATATATCACTGAAAAAAACATATATAGCACTGCTACCTGCCTTAAATAGTGTGCTTTTGCTAAGAAAAGAAATAAATGCCTATAGAAAAAACAATGAAAACACAAAACAGAGTATTTCAGTAATACACACAGTGGAAGCAGAAGCACCGGTGGCCTATTGGTAAGATACTGTCAACCTGAAGGCATGCAGTTCAAATCCACCAGCTGCTCTGTGGGAGAAAGTATCGTCCTGTAAATTTACAAACTCTGAAAACCTGCTGGAGGATCAAGGTATGAATTGGTTCCAACTCAGCAGCACTTAACACAACAACATAAATACTTACAGCCCCTACTCTAGGATTAGAGAAAATTAGTGGACAACAACAATAAAAATGCCTGCCTTTGTAGAACTTACATGCTTATTTTTAAATAATTGTAATAATAAAATAAACAACAAACAAAATAAGTAGTATGCAGGAACTCACATTTCTTCAGTATTCCTAAAAATTCCTCCTTTCATAAGCTGATTATAAGTAAGTTAGAAATAGTTTTAGAAAGAGAGGGTTTACAATCACACTAATATTCATAGTTATCAAAGCTCACTATGGGTCCAACATCATTATCCAGTACTCTAATGTCCCTGAGAATAATTCACTTCTTTCTATTAAAAAAGTTGAGTCAAGAAATACCCATTTTTATGTATGAAGTTATCTCACTTCTCAAAGTAGCATCATCTAAGCACAGGAAATATTTAGACAGGAACATATACCGAATTATATAGAGAGATAAAGAATTGCTATTGTAAGGAATAATAAAATAAAAGAAATAATAAAACACTTCCTAAATCCATGCCTCCGGAAACTCTATGAACTTGGCAAAATGACAACAGTTATGAAAAGACATTAGGTCTTTTGTTCTTAGGCCACTATGAGTTGTGCTCGACTCGACAGCAATCAACAACAACAACAAAGAATAATATTGGTGATAGAATATTGTACATTCAAAAAATAGTAAGCCATATTTTTTTAGTAAGTCTCAAAGATCAATCCCTTAGAAAAGGGATTGGTAGAGACTCAACGAAAAAAAAGAAGGACATGCTCAGTGAGACAGACTGACACAACAGATACAAAAATGAACTAACTACATTAAAGGTGATAAAATGGTCAAGACCAGGCAATATTTAGCTCTGATCTACACAAGGTCACCATGAGTCAGAGTCAAATCATTAGCAAACAACAACAACAGCAAAATAGTGGATTAAAGATGATCCCAGATTTCTTTGGGAGTGACAGTCACATTTCCTTATTTTGAACCTGGTGGCTTATGTGACTGAAGCGACACTATGGTCATTTCTGAGCTTAGAATTATGATATTTGTAGCTTCCCTTCATGTGCCAACACTGGCTGTTAGACCTATCAACGATTCCATGATGAAGCAGAAGCTATCCCACAAAGACACGCACCTGGAGAGGAGTCAGGATCCCTGGCCACAGCTCTGAAACAATAGCTTACACAAACTTGCTATATGACAATAAACCATACTGAACATGGATCCAGCCTTGTTTGAGATGCCCCAGCTGATGCCTCATGAATACAAATAAGCTGTTGGCTAAGTCCTGAACAAATTGCAAATCTGTGAGCCAAATAGATTACTACAATTGTTTTAAGTCACTATGCAGTCATAGATAACTGAGAAACGTCATAAATAGACTGAATGGAATTGTAAATAAGACTTACCTTAACTCCAAAAGCTTTCAAGTAAAACATTTCTATTGGCTTTATGCCCATTTGAGTTTTGACAAATTTTGGGCTTCCCCAAATTTGGATATGGATGGATATCTGAAAATGGTTCTTCTTTTGGCAAACAAAAGCTTCGTCTACTGGGGAAAAATTAAATCCTTTGTCTGTGATAACTCGATAACCTACTTCAGGTCTATGAAAAAGAGAAGTAAAAAAAAACACTGATTAAAAATATTTTTACATACACATTTTTCTTTCAAAAATCATATTCATTGCATAAACATCGACAGAAAATACATTGTGCAGTATACCTTTTTTGCTATATTTAGTCAATGATTTTTCTGAGTTTTTCATAAAGGAAATGAAAATGATCTTTCAAAACACAGCTGCTCTTGTTTTTCTATCTTCTCACAGAAGAGAAGTGTAACTCTTGCCACATGGGAGCATTGTTTTCTCAAACTGCTATTCCCCTTGTGCTTTCTAGGCTTTATAATCTGATTTCATCAGACAATAGAAAGCTGCAGGCTAAAAGGTGACAAGTCACTGCATTACTTAGATTTGGGATAGAACTATTTTTGTCCTTCTTTTTAAAATAAAATGAAACTTTTATCAATGGCATCACACTCAATAGTAATTATTAACAATAATACCTCAGATGACGATATTCAGGTGGGTAGATAAAAAAACAGACTGGCTAGAAATACCAGGAATAGCTTTAAACAAGGTAAGATTCATTAAAATCAGCCATACTACTTATTAAAATTTTTTTCATTAGAGTATGATAATGTTTTTTCAATCTCCCCAGTTCATTAATAACCCTGAAAAGCTAGTATGGTAGTTACTTCCATAGAAAGGAATGAGACAGCGATGGGTTTTTGCTGCTAAATTTTGATGCTTTATTTATACTTTAGTCAGTTTCAATAACATTTTATGTATTCCAGGTTTAACAAAATGCTATTAAATTGTTGCTTAAAACAATAATCAAATGCATAACCTATATTAAGGAAAGAAGAAAATGTAAAAGTTAAAAACACCTTTGGTATTTGCCATATATTTTGTAGGTATGTAAAATTATTTTTTTCATTTACCAACATTGCTAAATACAAGTTCTTCCTTAAGGAAGCAAGTCTTTCCCAGATCTGGCCTAAGTGGAAGATGGCAGAACTCATGCTTGTGATAAATCTACCACTGTGTGGTTCTTTACATCCCAGGATCTCAATTTTAATAGCTGCCTTTATGAGTGAACAAGAGAGTTTCTAAATTTTCCTCTTTTTCAGAGACAGAAAAATGTTAATGGGTCTTTTTTTTTAAATTTAGGTTGTTTATTTTTCATTTCAATGAACATCTACAGAGATTTTGGGATTCCATTCATTCATTGTTGCACCCTTCTCCCCGCACAAACCCCTCTTCCCCCCCCCCGTTAATGGGTCTTTAGAGAAAAAGTTTCCATGTTCTTTGCAAGTTAACTACCTTCCCAATGGATCAGGTCACTGGGTTATTGATTTCTCTCAAGTACCTGATCAATCAAAGTTGCCACAATCATCGTGTTCAGTAGCAGAAAAAGAAAAAGCCATTAAATGCAGGATTTGATAAAGACCACACATCGTATGCCACCTGGGAACTTTATATTGACTGAGGTTTTCAGAACTGATCTACTAATTTGCTCATTTGAAGTCTAGAGCAATTGAGGCGAGCTCTGGTGGCCTAGTGGCAAGAAGCTGAACTGCAATCCCAGCGGTGCATGATTCGAATCCACCAGATGTTCTGCTGGAGAAGGAGGGTCAATCTCCTCCTGTACCAGTCAGGTCCGATTCGATGGTACACACACACACACACACACACACACACACACACACACCTTAAATTAAAAAATAGTCTAGAGTGAGTGAATTGTGTGTGTTTTACGTTGTTGTTGTTGTTGTTAGGTGTTGTTGAATTGAGTATGACTTAGAGTATGAACATATGAACAACAGATCTGAACCCTGTCCTATCCTGTTTCATCCTCACAACCACTGACACACTTGAGCCTATTGCTGCAGTCACTGTGTCAATCCTTCTGGCTAAGAGTCTTCCTCTATTTTGACATCCCTTCACTTTCCCAAGCATGATGTCCCTCTCCATTGAATAGTCTTTTATAGCAACATGCCTGAAGTACATTCACTATCCTTGCTTCCAGGAAGCAATCTAGCTGCACCTTCTCCAAGACATATCTGTTTGTTCTTTTGGCAGACCATGAGATATTCAGTACTCTTCTCCAACATCACAGTTAAAAGGCATAAATTCTTTTTCTGTCATCCTTATTCACTGTCCAGCTCTCAGGTAAAGCAAGTTTGAAAAGATAATGGTTTGAAACAGAGGCACCTTAGTCCTCGAACTGACATCATTGCTCCCCACAAATATTTTGAAGAGGTCCCTGATTGCAGACTTTTCCAGTGTAGTATGTATCCAGATCTTCTGATTGCTGGTACCAAGGATGTTAATTGTGGATCCAAGTAAGATAAAGTTGTTGACAGTTTCAATATTTTCTCCATCTATCATGATGTAGCTTATTGGTCCAGTAGTGAAAGTTTTTTGTTTTCTTGGCACTAAGATGTAATCCATATTAAAGGTTAAAGTCTTTGATCTTCTGCAGCAAGTGCTTCACGTTCTCTTAACTGTCAGCAAGGTCGTATCACCTGTGTAACAAGTTATTTATAAATCTTCCCCCAATTATGACACCACATTTTCTTCATAGAATCCAGCTTCTCAACTCATTTGCTCACTATACAGATTGAATAGATCTAGAGAAATGATACAATCCTGATGTACTCCTGATTTTAAACCATGTAGTGTCCCCTTGCTGTGTTTACCCAACAACTTCTTGGTATAGGTATATAGGTTTTGCATGAGCAAAATTAAGTGTCTTAGGACTCCCATTCTTCTCAATGTTAGACATAATTTGATATGATCCACATAGTCAAAAGCTTTTGCATAATCAATAAAGTACAAAAAGACATTTTATGATATCCATATTTTAATATTATTGTTACTGTTATATACTATTGATTCACCTTGGATTCCTAGTGACCCTACAAACATTAACTCTGAACACTGCTCTATCTTGAGTCAGTTTCACTGTTTCTGCTATACTTTTCTAGAGAGTAATAAAAATAAAAACTGTGTTGGTAGTTGTTATCATGTGCCAATTAGTCAGAATCAGCTCATAGCTGACCCTCCAGCATGTTTTCAGAAGCAGTAAACCACACAGGATGAGATTGTCCATTTCCTCCCATGGACCTGTCGGTGAATTCAAACTGTGTCTTTGAGTTGGCACCAAAGCCTTGGTTGCAGGGGGAAAAAATTTTGTGATAATGAATGATTCTCTTCTAAAATACTGAAGATTTGCAATTCTTATTTATTGTTGTTAGGTGTCGTTGAGTCAAGAATGATCAGTGATCCTATGAGCAAAAGATCTGAACTCTGTCCTATCCTTGTGCCATTCTCACACTTCCTGCCTAACACATTAGAGACCACTACAAAAGTCATTGTGTCAGTCTACCTGGTCGAGGGTCGTCTTTTCTCTGATCCTCCACCTTATCAAGTAGCATGTCCCTCTCCAAGCAATAATCACTCTTAGCAACATGCCCAAAGTGTGTGAAGTGAAACCTCATCATTCTTGCCTCCAAAGAACAGTCCAGCTGCACCCTCTCTGAGACATATTTGTTTCTTCTTTTGGCCATCCATGGGATGTTCACTGCTCTTCTCCAACACCACAGCTCAAAGACATCAATTCTTTTTCTTTCATTCTTATTCATCGTCCAGCTCTCAGATGCATAGCAAGTGATTAGAAATACCATCGCCTGAATCAGACACACCTGAATCCTCAAACTGGCATCGTACTCCACAATAATTTGGAGAGATCCCTAACTGCAGACTTTCCCAGTGCAATATATCTTCCTGATTTCCTAACTGCTGGTACCAAGTTAATTGTGGATCCAAGTAAGATGTTGTTGATGAAATTTCAATCTTTGCTCATCTATCATGATGTTGCATATTGGTCCAGTGGTAAAAATCTTTGTTTTCTTGACATTGAGACGCAAACCATATCGAAGGCTGCAGTCTATGATCTTCTGCAACAAGTGCCTCAAGTGCCCCTCAATTCAGCAAGCAAGATGGGTCATCTGCATAACACACGTTATTGCTGAGTCTCTCTCTGACCCTGACAACTCACATTTACAGCCAGTATATTAGGATCAGTCTGAAATTTAAGTATAATTGTGAATATAAACTGAATCCAACAACCAGAATTTTACTATTGAGGATTATTTGAACTTTATACACCAATTTCTGCTTATAGAAATTATTTTCATTTTATAAGAATGACAATTCTTGTTTACATAACACATTCAGTGTAAAGTCAACTCAAAAGAACTTTTAAAAACTCTTTGATAAAAAAAAACATTCAGAAAAATGATTCGGGAAATTTTCAATTTCCTAATTCAATTGTTCTTAGGTAATTCAAAGATAACCATATTTTTGCAACAAATTGGACATAATTATTTATAATTGCCTCTCAACAAGTAACTTTATATTATCTCACAGGTATGAGTATAGAAATCAGAAAAAAGCAGGCATTCTAAGCCAGATTAATACTGAGTTTCTTTTTAGTGTGTTGTTGTTGTTGTTGTTGTTGTTGTTATGTGTCGTCGAGTCGCTTGCGACTCATAGCTCCCCTATGTACAACAGCCCTAAACTCTGCTCTGTCCTGTGCCAATCGCACTGTCTCTGACACTCCCAAAACCTTTTTAGTTTAGGAAATATTAATTATGTGTGAAGATGAAGACTTTAGGCACTTAATGAAGAAGGTCAAAGACTATAACCATCAGTAGGGATTACATTTCAACATACAGCAACAGAAATCCTCACAGCTGGATCTATAAGCAACTTCAGAACAAAGATTGAAATTACAGATGATTTCATTTAATTTGTTGTTGTTTTTTGCCATTGAATCAAATCTGACTCATGGCTGACACTCAAGTGGGTTTTTCAGGGGCAGATAATCCCACAGGAGGAGATTACCTGTCTTTCTCCCACAGAGCAACTGAAAGATTCCAAACCGCTAAGCTACCTTATATCCACAAATAACACCGATGGAAGGAATATTCAAGATATAAAATAGTATTTTGCATGTGGGACATTTGCTGCTGCAAATGATGCTTACAAAGTAATAAGGGCAAGAATGTCACTTCAAAACTAAAGTACACCTCACCCAATTCATGGTCTTTTCTATTACTTCATATGCATGTGGAAATCGGGCAATGGACAAGCAGGAGGAACTAATACCTTTGGATTGTAGTGTTGGCAAACAATATTGACTATATCATGAACTACTACAAGGACAAATAAATTTATACTGGAAGAAATTCAGGCAGAATGCCCCTTAGAAACAAAGATTGCAAAACTTCATCTCACAGACTTTGCGCATGTAAGCAATCAGGGGAAACTATTCCTGGAAAAAAACATCCTGTTTGGTAAAGCAGATGGTTGGCAACAAAGAGGAAGATCCTCCATGAGAAGAATTGACACAATGACCTCAACAATGGACTCAAACACTAAACTGGGCAGTGTTAATTCTGCTGTACATCGTATTCCTATGAGTTGCAACCAATTAAATGACACCTAACAACAACAACACACTATTAATCTAAAATATTCTACCCTGAGCTTTGATGCACAATGGTTAAGTTGTTATCCAAAAGGTTGGCAGTTCAACCTTATCAACTGCTCTGTTCTCATTAAGATTTCAGCCTACGAAGCGCTATGGGGACAAGTTCTACTCTATCCTATATGATCACTATGAGTGGGAATCAACTTGACAGCGTACAACAGAAACATTCTAAATAAATCTCTCAGTTGATACCTATACCTCCCTGTCCTTCCCTTCCTCTCAAGACCCCACTAATAGGTTGATCAAGTAAATTTTTTTAAAAAAGAAAAAACTTTCTCAAGTATGAAAAGAGAAAATATCTGCAAAACTTGGTCAGTACAAACCGGCCAAATGGAAACTGGTGGGACGTCCAAGACTATGTCCCTGAGTCACTCTTTGGACCTGGAACAAAGCTTTTAGCCACACAATATCCAGACCTATAATGTGACCAATAGCACCAGGAAGGTCTTTATATCATAGAACAACTGACCATATAAGGTCAAAAGCTCAGTATTTGCCCCCCAAAAAAGCCCTGAAGGCAGGAAGGGTAGAATAGGATTAATGGAAATGAGGGCTACAGAGAGGAAGTTGGGAGTGAATATTCGTTCTCTCTGTCTCTCTGTCTCTCTCTCTCTCCACACACACACACGCGCACGCGCGCACACACACACACACATACACACTGCTGCCTAGTTGGAATCAACTCATAGCTAATGCTCCAGCAGGGTTCCAAGGCTAGGAATCACACAGGAGGAGATGCCCATTTTTCTCCCTGGTAGATTCAAATCTCCAGAGAGGTGCTACCTTGGGTCAGCCGCATAGTTCCCTACTGACCACAACACCAGAGCTCCTTGCTGTATTGTAATCATGTTCTAAAACATACTGTGTCCATAGATTAATGGAAAAAAATGTTCTTTATAAAACTTTTACTAAAATCACAATTAAAAATAATAAACAAACGATCAACTCAGGTGCACAAAGGCTGTCAAGCACTAAAGTTTTTAAATTAAAGCATTTTGAATATGTATGAAAGTTTCTTACCTTAACATTTATTTTTAAGACAGAATATAGTATGATCACGAAGATTCTTCTTTTTTTTTTTCCTTCTAATTATACATCATGGCAAGGACATTCCAATGATAAAATCAGCAAAGATCTGGGTTTTTGCCTCCAGTGAAACACTACCTTCTAAAGTCTATTTAATTTTCAAGATTTTGTTTTCTAGAAAAGACTTCTTACTTCTAGACTACCCAGAGTCAAAGTCCAACTCCAGCGGTAAATTTGTTAGACTTGCATTTGGAAAATATTTAAAAAACTCTCTCTCCTTTCTCAAATGTAGAGCACAACATTTCTTATTTCAGATTATATTTATTACTTGATGATTCTATTCTTCAACCACTAATATTTTTGAGTTTCAAGAAAGCACTGAAAATTCTAGAAGATTTATTTATGCATTATGTAGGCGAATAAAATCTTAGCAAATCAGAAGAAAGCTAACAGGACGTTTAAAAGCACTAATACATAGATCCACATTTATTTCTTAAAAATAGGTTCTAAAAGTAGGGTGACATTTTTCCAGATTAAGAATATTTCATAAAATCCGATTTAGATTTCATATTACAAAGAAACCACTGATTGTGGTTGCTACTGACAATAAACCTGAGGGTATTAATTTGTTGCACAAATGCCGAGAGGGTCCTTAACTAGCAATTTAATGTGTCCTTTAATAATATCCTCACAAAATTGTAAATTAAATATAGGATCAAGTTTTAAAGTTTGTGAAGTTTCCATTTTCCAGCATTTAAAGTAAAGTGGGCATGTGAGGTCAGAAAGATTCTCTGTGTGTTCATAATTTGGTGGGCAAATTAGAATTAGTTAGGGAATAGGTCTGGGTACTCAAGTTCCAATGATTTGGTATTGTTGTTATGTATCATCGAGTTGGAACCAACTGGTAGTGGACCCTCCAGTGGGTTTTCAAAGGGAATAAATTGCATGGGAGGGGATTGCCCATCTTTCTCCAGCAGAACAGCTGGTGGATAAACACATTCCTTTGGGTTGACATCACAATTGATTACCACTAGGCCACTAGAGCTCCCTCAACCATTTGCTAGTGAAGATATGAAACACTGCAGTAAGGCAGAGATTTTTCTCCCCGAGCCATCTCATTTGATCAGAGCTGGTATCAAAGTCCAAATTTTTGGATTTCATCCTGAAATTTAGCACTGCCATTTGCTCCTCAATCTCCATCCCACTGCAGGGGTTCCAAAAGTCACTTACAATTTTTCATAATGATTGTTTAGTAAGCTGTGCCAAGGGACACTTTGGTATGGCTGCCACTTCAGAGCAGAAGAGCACTGGTCCGCAAGTGCTGCACTCTGTCCCGCACTGTCATGGTCTTGTACGTCGTTGCTGGAACTCCTACTTGTCACTGCAAAGAAATAGGTGTCTTAGATACAGGGCAGTCTTCCTAGACTTACAGACAAAACAGATGCAAGGAAATTTTGAACAGGACTTATATGAAACAAAATGCCTCACAGAAAGTGCCAAGCACTGAGAGCTGGAAGCATGCATGCTGCTAGCTCTTGGGCTCAGCCACCTCAGAGAACCTCTGGGAGAGGTGCTTGGAAACTCTAGCCCCTCATTTCTACCTACACTATTTTCTGCCTAACTTTTCCTCACTTCTAGTCTCTGTGGTTTGGATGAGACCCTCTCCTTGCTCCAGGATGGTGGATAACCTAGGTTTGATCAACCAATTACATCATTCAGTACTTGCATCTAGGTAGGCATGTGGCCCAATCAATTCAAGTAGAGTGAACCTCAAGACTTCAGGGAATACAGTTCAAAGATGCTCACTGTTTTCCATTGGATTTGAACCTGTGAGAAGCATCTCCGGGAGCTGCTGGCACTATTCTGGGACCATAAGGGGAAGGCCTATCTAGGAATTAAGCCAACACAGCAGAAGGCCAAGTGACAGCAAATGTGCCCAGGTCTTGATATGATTTGAGTCCCAGTGTCCAGTCTTGGCTTATAGTATATAGGCATACTGCCCCTTTTCTCTTTTTGCTGAAGGTAGAATGAGGAATTTTGTTTCTTCTTTTTTTTTTAACTAATTGCAAGCAACACCTCCTAATGTGTTTCAAGCCCCTCGTGGCCCATGATTCTGTGGTTCATCAAGCTTTGGAATTAGAGGAGTTATTTATTCACTTAGTGCCTTACTTCCCTCCTCTGCAAAACAGAAATTAAAAACAAATGTTCTGCCTGTCTTACAAGAGTACGCAAGCAGAGAGCATAAGGTGATAGAAGCGAAAACACTTTCAGCAGCTAAAACCAAAAACAAAGTCACAGCAAAGGTCTGTGAGTAGTAATACCATCCAGATGAAACTGGCCTTTTTGCAGATCAGAAAGGCCCCAAAATGGCAATTTCAGGAGAATGACCTACGGTTTTTGCATAATCTTTGCAATAATTGTTTATGTTGAGTATGCCTCTCTAAATGGTACCACTACAGTGATTTTTATGTCAAATACTATTTTCTGCCTTTGCTGCTTCCCCTTTCTTTTATATCCTCTGTCGTCTCTCAGGCCTAACAGTAGATGAGAAAAAGAACTGGTAGAGGGCCATATGACCAGGTGCAAGCTGTGAGCAACAAAGCAGAAACACGTTCGTGCCTGGGGAGCATGCTTAGAAAAAACAGGAGGAGAGAGAGAACTGTTTAAAAGGGATATGTGATTAGGTATTATTGTCATGACAGGAGTCCAGAATGAAGGCTGCATAGTGGAGTGGACTTGAAGGGAGGGATTGTATAACAATGAAAGAATTTTTCTTTTACTTTTCAAAGAGAAGAGCAAACTGGGGAGGGAGTGGTGGGCAGGAAGAAAAGTGCAACAATGAATGAATGAATGGGAATCCAAAGTATCTGTAAATTTTCATTAAAATTAATAATAATAATAATAAACAGGAAGAAAGGTCTGGGTTTCCCTCAACTCATCTAACCCTTCTCTTTTCATCCTTCCACTGAGTAGGTCCCTAACTAATGATGTTATCTTGGGGGTTTCTTTTCTTTTTTAAATAAAATTTTATTTTATATTGGTTTACTTACAAAATTAGTATACATTGTTTTTTATACCAGATCTTTCCCATTTCCTTTACTCATCCCTCCCTCTATCCATCAAAGTGTACAACCCTATGATTACCCCCCTCTTCATCCTCACCCCTCTGCTCCTACCCTCTCCCCTTGGATCCTCATACACGTTTTACCAGTTATCTATTTCTACAATAAAGGTCTTACGCAGTATATGTCTTTATGGGACTGAGTTCACTTAACATAATGCTTCCCAGTCCCTCCCAAGTTAGGTAGTAATTTACAAAATCATTGCTTCTGCATGTTGCATAGTATTCCATTCCATAATTTCTCGATCCACTCAGTTGTGGTTGGACATAATGTATTTTTCTTGTGAATCACGGTTAAACACCAGGTGAGCAAAATACCTTTAGTTTTGTTTCTGTAGCGCGTCTTTTGGCAATGTCGTCCGTAGTGAGTTGTACTGCTAAACCCGAAGGTGGTTTGCATCGACCAGAAGCTCTGTCAGAGGAGGATGGGCAGTGTCCTCCCATTGTGATTTACCATCTCTGGATCCCAATGGAGGCTTTCTATGTCTCGGAACTGACTTACCAGCAGTGAGTTTGAACTAAGTTTTATTCAGGATTCCTCTAACACCTCCAAAGAGTATTCCCCCCCCCCTTCCTCTGCTGAGAGTCCTGATGTGTGAAATGTGAAGGGCACTTCATGCTCTGCTCTGAAAGCTACCGGCTTCCATCTTTCTCTCCCATAATGAAGAGAGGGGAAAGAAAGGGTCAAAAGTTTTTAGTTTGGAGTCATATGGCCCCTGGCTTAAGTACAACTCTGTACTTAGTGGCTATACAGCCTCATTGTTGTTAGGTGCCATCAAGTTGGAACCAACTCATGGCAGATATTCAGAGGCAGTAACTTGCACGAGAGGGGATTGTCTATCTTTCTCCCATGGAGCAGCTGGTAGCTTCAAATCATGTGTCAGCCCAGCTCCTTACCACTAGGCCACCAGAGCTCTCTGTACAACCTTAGGAAAATAATATAAACTCTGAGTTCCACTCTCCCTATTTGCAAAACAGCAAGTAGCAAATATGTATATTTGGTGTTCCTAGGATAGCTGAGATGGATAGATTCTGTGACTGGAGGGGTGGGAATAAGTGTGTTTGAGATGGCTAGGTTGACACAGGATAGAAGAGCATATAGAGCTCTTGTACATAGGGTCGCTATGAGTCGCAAGTGGCTCGATGGCACATAACATCAACAGGATAGCTGCAAGGGCTGAGGTAATGTGTGCAGAATGCAGTACTCAGTGTCTGCCACCAGGAAGAGGTTTTAAATGATGCCTTTAGTTGTTCCCAGCATACTTGTTTCAACTTAGGTGACTCAGTTATTTCTAAACGTTGGCAAGCACTTCTGTTCTTGGCCTCCAGGATAACTCTTGCTGAGGTGAAATAGTTAATTACTCTATGCCTGACTGAGCATCAACTAAGGCTCTTTCCCGCTCAAGCATGAGAGCAAGAAAAGCGACCAAAGGCTGGTGCCACTACTGCAGATGCTGATTCGGAGGGCCAGCAGCGGCCAGGGCACAGTGTCCTCAAAGACACATGCACTCCTCGCTTCTCGCTTTTCTCCATCACAGTCCTAGAATACAGGAACATTAACCCCAGAAAGAGTGATCAGGGAGTGAGAGCACCTGGACAGAACTGGAACCACAAGCCCATGCTGCATTCCAAGCAAGCTAGACCTCAATACTAAAGCTTAATAACAATAGCAACACTCACTGCCACCCAGTCAGAACCAACTCATAGCTGATCCAACAGCAGGTTTCCCAGAAGCTGTTAATTTTGGAAGGAAATTGCCCATCTTTCTACCAAAGAGCCAGGATCCAGGAATCCCTTTTAAATTTGAGGTCCACTTATTACTTTCTATTCATGGAAAATTTCACATCTGTCCACACCAACCTCATAATATCACAGTGTGAGCCCTAGAAATGGGGATGTTGGAGCCTTTGCCAAAGGATACCACTTGGGAGAAAGTCACCATAAAAGTGTTAATGAAGTATTTAGAATATTTTCTCCCATCAAAACCCTGCAATCCCAGCTCTGCCTACAAGACTGGCATCAACTTCTTTCTCCACTGGTGTGTCATCTCCCTTGGACCTCTGCGACAAGCCTGTGGCCTCTATATGGTCAAACTGGGGTTCTCTACTGGGAAACTTTTCACTGAAACCATAAACTGTAGTTAAAACATGATAACTAGAAACAAAACTCAAACACATTGCCATTCAGTTGGAATCAATCGTAGCTGACCCTCCAGAGTGTTTGTAGAGGCTGTAAATTGCACAGGAGGAGATTGCCCATTTTTATCCCACTGACCCACTGGTGCATTCGAAACACCAGAGGCTCAGCGTTTGGGAAGCAGCACTGCTCCCCACAGATAACATCACCAGAGTTTCATAGTATCTAGAGTAATGAGGTCTTGCCTTTTATCTTTTTTATTATTTTTGATCCTGGAAATATGTTTGGTTTCATACTAGAGCTACTATCTGAAATCGGTTAACCCTAGCCAGCTTTTCAGTGATTTTTTTTTAATAGGGCTTTAACAAGGGACTAAGGATTTCCTATTTGCTGGGACATTTTGGTTATTCTCCCATGGCTGTTCTGGGGAAATTGTGAAAATCTTCTGAGGGAACAGGAAGAAGAAAGTCACTGAAGGATAAATCGTTTGCTGAACTGCCCGCAGTTATCTGAACAGCATCTGGCTTGGTGAGGACACTCTCAGAGGATTTGTGTGATTTGCCCAGCATCCTGCAGTGAGCTGGTGCATCTGGAGGGGACTGAACAGATGGTTCTCTCGTCTGGCTGGGAATTTTACTCAGCCTTTTATTTTTGCAAATCATTGAAAAGTTGCCGGGTAAATGTAGGGGGTTCCCAAGGAGATCGGGATAACCTGTGTAAGAAGGGTTGTGGAGAGCTCAGCTTTACTGATCCCAAACCCAAACTCAGGCCACTTTTGTCAAGTGTGTTCTGACCCAGCCATGCTCCACTGGTTTCCCTGGCTGCAAATCTTATGAGTGAAGATGGTCTATTTTTCTCCCATGGAGTCAAACTGCTCACCTTTCAGTTAACAGCACTAGTGGACCACAATAGGCCCCCAGAACTGCTTACACTGCTGAAAGGGGGCTTTAATTGACATTTTACTTTCAAAGAATGAAAAAGAAAAGCAAGTAACTTCCAGCCTAGTAGATCCATGTAAAAGGAAAGGATGTAATAAAAGGCTTAGTAAAGTCTAGATGCTTGTGCAATTATGACACATCTCTAGGTGGTGGCGATGACATGGAGGGTAGGCTGTGGAGAAGTCATCATCCACTGAAGGCCTCCCCTAGTCAGTGCCAGAATTTAAGTCTGTTGTCCCTAAGAGGAGTAGCAGGCTCTGCAGTTCTCAGAGGACCAAGTCTCCCCATGCAGCTCTGAGGGGCAAAGCCAGCCAGCCATGCAATTTAGACTTCCTCTTTCCCTCCTCACATGATGAAGGCACATAGACCTCCTCTGCACAGGGTAAAACTCAGGTATTTGTGGACTCCAGTGAGAGGATAGGAGCAGGGCTGAGGGAGCTAAATGGAAACCTTAGGTGCCTTGCCCAGCTGACACACAGGGAGGAGAAGAAAAGTAACTTTGGTGTCCTGATTTGGGAGCACTACTTACACTGTCTGAGCACTTACAGTGACTATTAGCTTAACCTGGGGTATAATCTTATCCCCTAGTAGGGACCTCTAGTGGCCTAGTGGTAACAAGATGCACTGTACTCCCAAAGGCATGAGGTTCAAATCCACCAGCTATCCCATAGGAAATAGATGAATAATCTCCTCCCCTGTGATTTTCTGCCTCTGAAAACATGCTGAAGGGTCAGCTGTGAGATATTCCGAACTCTATTATGGCACACAACAGTGTCATGGAATTTCCTTATAAACTGATCTTTTCTGTACTTGAACCAGTCTGGCCCTAAACTCAAAGCGTGTTGTACCACATGTTATATACAAAGTACAAGGCAGGCTGATCACCTCAGTGTCGGATGATTCTGAGAAACAACTTCTAAGATAATTTTACACAACTGAGGGGACCTCCTGGGAACCTGCCAATTTGAAATGAAGACTAAGAAAGCAGAGCTTCCCAGCTTCTTGCTCTGTTCTTGGAAGCAAAATCCTTTCAAACCTTGCTTCACAAAGTGCAAAATAGCATCTTCAGTGTCCCCTTAAAAGGACATGGCCCGTGAGCTTGTTAAACTCAACATCTAAGACCCCACCTCAGACTTACTGAATTGGAACCAGCGTTTCCACAAGATCCTCCTGCTATTCCTGCTGACACATTAAGGTTGAAAAGCATTTCACTAGACTAAACAACAGGCTATCTGCCTTGCCTAGGGCCCAGAAGACACAGGTAGTTCACTTTCCCAGCTCCCCAAAAAAGAGAACACTGTTTTATTGGTAACATTTGTATGACTTACCTAAGACTAAACATTTTTTTTAATTGTACTATTTTTGTGTGCGTGTACCATCAAAT
The DNA here is from genome assembly GCF_000299155.1 of Elephantulus edwardii. Classification (NCBI taxonomy): domain Eukaryota; kingdom Metazoa; phylum Chordata; class Mammalia; order Macroscelidea; family Macroscelididae; genus Elephantulus; species Elephantulus edwardii. The sequence goes on along the minus strand of NW_006399797.1, from coordinate 17,055,811 downwards.
CAGATCTGACTGGTACAGGAGGAGATTGTCCCTCCTTCCCCGGCACAGCATCTGGTGGATTCGAACCATGCGCCTCTGGGATTGTAGTTGCAGCTCCTTGCCACTAGGCCACCAGAGCTCCCCTTCATTATCTAAACATTATCTTAAGAGGAGGACATAAACATCTAGAATGCAGCCTTCCTTTCTCTTCTATAACAGAGAAAAAATTTTTAGAACTGTTCAAAAGTCTGCCTTGACTGAGCGACTAAGGCTTGCTCACTTGGTCTGGAGTGGTGGGCCCACGCGCCGCAGTCCTCGGAGTCTCCCAGCCCCTGGGGGTGCCGCCTCCTCTTGGTTGGGGGCAGTGAATCTCTGAAATCAAGAAGCCAGAGTGAAGGTTAGGCTCTTCTTTACCCTCCCCACACACACCCTGGGTCTTCCCTCTGGACTCTTCTAAGTCTAATGCCAACTAAAGAATTAAAGTTCAAAATTCTTTGAACCCAGATAGCTTGAAACTTAGTTTTTCTCTAGTGGATACAAAATTCACCTGTCAGACCAATAGTCTAGCTGAGGATACAAAAACAAATAGTCCTTCCTCCATCACCCAGAATCTCTCTCTGTATTTCTGACACTTTAACTTTTCATTGAATGAGGACCACAGACCTGTTGTTTTTGTTGTTAGGTGTCATCAAGTCAACTATAACTCACAATGAACCTCTGAGCAACAGAGGTCAATGTTTTCCTGTCCTGCACCATTCTCACTCTCTCTGACACCCTTGAGCCCATACCGTTATGTGCCACACAGCTGGAATCAACTCATAGCTGACCCTTCAGCAGGTTTTCAGAGGCAAGAAATCACACAACTTCCCATCTTTCCCTCAGAGTAGCTAGTAGATTCAAACCGCTTGCCTTTGCATTGACAGTGCAGCTCCTTACCCATTGTTGCTGTCATTAGGTGCCATTGAGTCAAATACAACTAATAGCAACTACATGAAGAGTGGCACAGAGCCTCGCTCTATCTTGCGCCATCCTAGCCATCTCTGATAAACTTGAGCCCATTGTTACAGTCAATGTATCATCCACCTCCCTAGGGGTCTTCCTTTCTTTCAAAAGCCCCCCACCTTCCCATTAGAGGGTGGTGTGTGTTTTTTCATTCACATTGTGTTTCTTGCAATCATTCCCATACATTGTGTCTTATAAAATCAATCACCACTGAGGACTTTAACTAAAGACTATAGAATAAAGACTGTAAGGGTCTTGACATATCTGATGTGTGTTTCAACACTGCCATCTGCTGGAGAGGCGTCCACTGCTCATTCTCGCCACTGTCACTACCCTAGGGCCCTGCTGGCTCTTGCGGTCTTTTCTACTTTAAGGTCTTGTATTTTACCCAGGGCTGTGGCACAGGGGCTGCTGATGATAAGAACAGCCTATCTCCAGATGGGATGACACAGACTGGTCCAGGGGAGTGGCAGGGTGATTGGTGTGTGGGTAGCAGTTGTGAAAGCCACCATGGATATGGTCAGAGTTGCTAATTTCAGACATGCTCTGTAGCAGCTGAGATGGCACCATCCCAGGAGCCGCTGCAGGGTGGACGAAGGGAGCTGGGGTCCTCCCATCAGTCGGCATCAGAGTTTGGCAGCATGGACCTAAGGAAAGACACAAGTGAGAAGCGCCTTTCTTACTGCTCAAGGTCCAAGAAGAACAGTGTAAGGTGTGCTGGAGTGGATCTCACTCACCTTTGATCTGCGGAGGAGAGCACGAGTCTGATGCAGAATAGGGTGGGGTATCCGGCAGCTGGCGTTGCCTGAGGATCAGAGAGATGCATTGCTTCTTTGTTTTAATCTATATATGTACATATATTTATGAAATCTCTCTATATTTTAACCTATATGTTTATATACTTTAGCATGTTGTCAGGGAAGGCCAGTCCTTGGGGGGGAAAAAAAAGACATCATTCTGGAAGAGGTTGAGGAACAGGAGAAAAGACTCTAAACAAAATGTGTTGATGCAGTGACTGTAACAATGAGCTCCAGTATATCAAGATGGTGAAGATAGTACAGGAAAAGATAAGGTTCAGATCTGTTGTTCACAGGGCTGTGATAGTCTTGGGAAACCTGATGGCACCTAACAGCAGTCCTTTTTACACAGCAACGACATCCGTAATGATGATGATTATAAGATGTTTTCAAAAGCTTCCAGAGGGAGACCAGTGTTAAATTGCGATTAGGTGAGTAGATTTTGAGTCACATAAAGCAGCTGCATTTTAATCCCATCTCTCCATATCCTAGCTGCTTATTCAAAACCAAGTACTCAACCGCTTCTGGCCTCAGTTTGTTCACCTATGAAACTTACCTTTTTGGTTTCAACTCTGAAAGAAACCTGATAGCATTGTTGTAAAAGCTAAGCAAGTTAATATAGGTAATGTCCAAGTGTGTTGTTGATGTTTAGTCAGAACTAACCCCTTAGCCGACCCTTCAGGGAGGTCTCACAGGCAATAAATTGCACAGGAGGAGGCTGTTCTTCTTTTCCAGTGGAGCAGGTGGAAGATTTGAACAGACACTGTTGGGTTGGAAGCACTAGTCTTTACATTTTATCTAATACAATTATTATTTCTTAACATTCTCAAAGCACTTACACCAGAGAGATAGTTGTAAAGGCTATTTGAGCAAAGACTGTATAATATGCCACCAATAAAACAATTATGTGAATGAACAGGCAAAAAAATAAGGCTTCAGGAGGATGAAACCAAGTTTCTCTTTGAGGCAAGGATTTTGTAGATCAATCTCATGTACTTTGGGCACATGATCAATAGGGACCAGTCCTCAGAGAAGGACATCATGCTTGGAAGGGTGGAAGGACAGTGCAGCAGAGGAAGACCCCAGATGAGATGTGTTACTACAGTAACTGGGGTAATGGGGGTAGGTTTGTCAGGGTCAGTGACACTGGCTATGGATAGGGCAGGCTTCGGAGCTGTTGTACATAGGGTCACTATGAGTCACGGATGACTGGATGGCACATGACAACAACAACAACAAGGCCCCAGGAATGGAGGGAATACCAATTGAGATATTTCGACATAAAAAGGCACATGTGCTCACCAGGTTGGGTCAAGAAATCTGGAGGACAGCTGCTACCAGGTCAACTCACTGGGAGAGATCTTTATTTATTCCCATTCCCCCAAAATGGTGATTCTACAGAATGTGAAAATTATCAAACAATATCACTAGTGTCACATGCAATCTTTCTGAAGATCATACAAAAACAGAGCAGTATATTGAGAGAGGACTGTCACAAATGCAAGTTGGCTTTAAATACTGCATAATGTGACTATTGTAAAATGGGACTGACATCAGGGTTGGGGGGAGATTGAAAAAGATGGGATAAATTATGTACATTGCATTGAAACAAATAAGGGAGAGAACTGTTTAAAAGGGATATATTATTAGGTATTATTGTCATGACAGGAGTCCAGAATGAAGGCTGCATAGTGGAGTAGACTTGGAGGGAGGGATTGTATAATAATGAAAGAATTTTACTTTTCAAAGAGAACTGGGGCGGGGGGCTGGCACTGGGCAGGGAGAGGACTGCAACAATGAATGAATGGAAATCCAAAGGCTGTAAATTTTCATTAAAATTA
>NW_006399797.1:17025240-17050990 GCF_000299155.1 Elephantulus edwardii | reverse complement strand
AGCTTGTAACAATGACAATAAAGCAGTAATTTTCCATCTGTGCTCTGGGAAAGCACAAAGCTCAAGAATGGAGTGTCAGAACCTTTACAAAATATCTTCAAATAGCTATTGGAGGTGGGATGGAAATCACAGCTTTATCAGTTTTCTATATTCAGGTATCAGGTATCAGGTAAAATGTTGAAATCATTGTTCTAAAAGATGTACTAGTCCCTTATTGCTAAGGAAGTCTGGGATTCTAAATCAGGCACAATTACCACAAACCTCACCTACTGGATCCTCTTGCTTAGAGAGAAAGTCCTCTTGTTTTTTTCTTCATTGGCTAAGATTCTAGCCTAATACCTACAGAGAAAACTCTGGGTATTTTTCATTTGAAAAAAAAAATAATGTTTTCTCCTCAAATTGGTCCTTTATAAGTTTTTCTCTTCCTATTCATAAGGGAACTTGGAAGGAGGAGTGGCATCCACTTTCGTAATAGCTTGCCTCCAGAAACCCTATGAACCTGGAGAGAGGATGAAAGGCACCCAAGCATCGAGAACTCTCCTTCATGGGGTCGCTATGAGTCACCTGCAACTCGACGGCACTTAACAACAACAACATTCGTAAGGGAAAGGAGAACATGCACTCATTCCCTTCCAAAAATTCCATCCAAATGAAATAAAGAAGCACAAATACAAAAGGACAAAGATTACAGGGGAGGAGACCATAGCAAACCATATTTCAATAATACTGTGGCAAAGAAAATAGGATGAATGCAGAGCACATTGTTGCTGTTGTGTGAGGTGGAGTTGGAGCTGACTTCAGAAAAGCTCAAAACATCAGTCACCCAGGAACTTCTGGATTCTGCAGTGAGGACTGAGCTATTAACAAAAGGGCTAGTAGAAAGTTTGATTAATAAACAGTTGAGTCTTTACACAGACTTCTTCCCCTGGGCACCATTAGGCAACTGCCTCCTTCACTCAAAGCAATTGAAAAGGATTCCTCTCTGAGAAAATTAGGCCAATGAGACTAGATACAGAATTGCCCGCCACTACTGAGGTCACGGATGAGCTCCTGGGCTACCAGTGAAAATGCCTAATTAAAAGTCTGTATGCTGAACCATGAGGCACTTCCCTAACTCTATTTTGCATGCATCTGCACAGATTTCACACAGGTTAATCCCTAGAAAAATTGAATGTCCTCAAAAGGAAAAATTGTATTTTCAATTCATTCATGGGAATAACAAATCCATGCCTGGTCACATCCACGAAGAATAATGGTTTGATAACAGAGCTTCTGAAATAGGAACAAGCAAAGGACCACCCTGTTTCAAGCCTTTAACATTGCAAACAGGACAGACAACCAGAGACATAAAAATGCACAAGAATCCTAAAGAGCTATTCTGCTTCTGATGTGACTGGTAAGCTTTTTAACAGACTTGGCCTTCCCACTGATAAAAAGTATAAACTCTTGAATGTACTAAAAATTTTTGTTTAAAGAAAACATCACGTTATTTTTTTTCTGCTTTGTAATGTATAAAGGTATACTACTTATGAAAATACTGTAACTATCTCTGTTCCTCTAAAATTCATAGGGTTTTCAGAGGCCTGTTGTTTAAGAAGGAGATGGCCCGACCTCCTCCTCTGTGAAGAATGTGGCATGAAGGAGTGGACAAAAACTCATCAATAATCTTCATTACATGGATGGCACAACCTTGATTGCTGAAAGTGAGGAGGACTCAAAACGCTTGCTGCAGAAGATCTAAGACCACAGTCTTCAATGCAGATTAGATCTTACTATCAAGAAAATAAAAATTCTCACCACTGTACCAATAGGCAACATCATGAGAGTTGGAGAGAAGACTGAAACTGTCAACAACTTCATCTCACTTAGATCCAAAATCATCTCACATACTTTGGACATGCTGCTAGGATATCCTTAAAAAGGTATGTCATATTCGGGAAGGTTAGAGGGAAGGCAAAAGAGAGGAAGATCTTCAACCAGGTGGATTGACTCAGTGACTGCAGCAATGGGCTCAAGTGTGTCAGAGATTGTGAGGATGGGCAGGGTTCAGATTTGTTCACAGGATCACTAATAAATTGTACTTGATTCCCTGGCACCTAACAACAAAAACAACTTAAGAAAATTATAGCATACCAGCAACAATAGCAAAGTTTAACAGAGCAGCAAACAACAAATGCTTATAAAGTTGTAGAAAGATTGGAACCCTTATTCACTGCTAGTGGGAGTGTAAAATGGTTCAACCACTATGGAAGGCAGTTTGGCACTTTCTCAAAAAAGTTGGAAATAGAAATATCATTTGACCCAGCAATTGCACTGCTGACAATATTTCCGAAAGAAATCAGAAGTGCCATCCAAACAAATACATGAACACCTATGTTTATGACTGTGTTATTCACGATAGCAAAGAGACGGAAACAGCTTAAAAGCCTATCAACAAACAAATGGATAGAAAAACTACAGTATAATCACACAATGGAATGCTCTCCAGCACTGAAAAATAAGGAACTCATAAAACATTACACAACATGGGTGACCCTGGAGGACATTATGCTACATGAAATATCTCAGTCTCAAAAGCATAAAAACTGCAGAACACCACTGTTATGAAGCAGGACTGATATGGGGGGTTGAGAGGAGAATAGGGGAAAAGTGGATAGATAATGAACAACAGTGCATTGAAATAGATGAGGGAGAGAACTGTTTAGAACAAGTGTATAATTAGGCATTCATTATATGTCAAACAAAGGTCCAGAATAAGAGGTACATCCCAAAGAAGACTGGGGAAGGGGGAAGGGAAATGATAAGGCAGAAAACTGCGTAACAATGAATGAATATTTAAAAAAAATAGAAAGTGAACTGGGGAAGGGGGAATGGAGGAAAATGTGCAACATTCAGTGAATGAAAATCCAACTTCTCCGTAAAATTTTGTTAAAATCAAAATTAAAAAAACAAAAACACTTGAGCAATAGAATCCAAACTTGAGAAAGTTTGCCATATGGTGCCTGGTCCTAATAAGAGATGCTGTTGGAGCTAGTTGATCTGTCTTTGGACCTGAGATGAAAATTCATGCCTAAATAAATGTTCTTACCTTTCTTCTAAAATAAAATAAAGTAAAATTATAGTATAAAGAATATGCCACACACAGTTGTAGTTTAATTTATGTAAAATGGTAAATAATAATTAACCTTAAGTACACTGAAAAATTAAATAATGCAAAAAGTATAAAGTAAAAAATAAAATTAATGTAATCATAAAGTTAATTTAAAAATGCAAAAGAAACCAGGAAAGAAGTTATAGAACATGAAAAGACAAACACTATCATTAAGGCCTAATTACAAACTGGGTTTAGAAGAGGCTGTGGCACTAGACACATTATTGCCAATGTCAGATGGATCTTGGCAGAAAGCAAAGAGTACCCGAGGGTATCTATCTGTGTTTCATTGACTATGCAAAGGCATTTGACTGCATAAATCACAACAAATTGTGGTTAATCTTAAAAAGAATGGGAGTCCCAGAACACTTGATTGTGCTTTTGTGAAACCTATATTTAGACCAGGAAGCAGTTCTCAGAACATAGCAGGGAAACACTGCATGGCTCAAAATTTGGAAAGGAGTGCATCAGAGATGTATCCTGTCTGCATATCTTTTCAATCTATTTGCAGAACAGATCATTCAGGAGGCAGGGCTTTATGAGGAGGAATGTGGCACCAGGATTGGAGGAAGATTCATCAACAACCTACATTATTCAGATGACACAACCTTGCTTGCTGAAACTGAGAAGGACCTGAAGCACTTGCTGCAGAAGGGTCAAGGACTGTATTCTTCAATATAGAGTGAAGCTCAAGATCAAGAAGACAAAGATTCTCACCACTGGGCTAATTGGCAGCACCATGATGGATGAAGAGATTGAGGTTGATAACAGTTACTGCTTGCTCGGCTTTATAATCAACACTCTTGGCACCAGCAGTCAGGGAATCAAAAGGCGAATTGCATTAAGTAAACCTTTCCAGAATCCTGAGAAGCAACGATGTCATTCTAGAGACTAAGATGTGCTGATCCAGTCCATGGTCTTTGGAATTACTTGCTATGCATCAGAGAGCTGGATAATGACTAAGGACAACAGAGGAAGAATTAATGCCTTTGAGTTGTGATGCTGAAAGAGAGCCTTGAACATACCATGAGCTACTAAGAAAACAAATAGGTCTGTGTTGGAGAGGGTGAAACCAACTCTCTTCTTGAAGGCTAGGATTTTGAATCTCCATCTCACATAATTTGGGTATGTGGCCAGGAGAGCAGTCCTTGAGTAAGGACATCATGCTTGGAAGGATGGAGGGACAGAGCAGGAGAGGAAGACCTCAGTTGAAATGGATTGATTTAGTGACTAGGGTATTGGGGGTAGGTGTGTCAGAGTCAGTGAGACTAGCTCAGGACAGGGCAGACTTCAGAGCAATAGGGTCTCATGAATCACAGTTGACTTAATGCCATATAACAACAATAACAAATCAATACATCAATAAACACATTAAGTATAAATAAACTAAGGACTCCATTTAAAAGGTAGGTATTTTCTTCTAGAAGAGACTCATCTAGATGTTACCTGCAAGAAAGACTTAGATATGTTGAAAGTTAGATATGTTTAGGTAGGTTGGGGGGGAAAAGTGACATGAAAACTATAAGCATTAGACAGAAGTGGCTATATGACTATCAATCTGCTAAAATAGATTTCAAGATAAAGAGCATTATCACATAAAGAGGGACAGTTTGTAATGATAATGAGTCATTTCATTAAGCATGCCTAAAACTCATGATTCATTATATACTAATAACAGGATTTTAAAATAAAATGACAGAATTAAAAAGAGCATTGGATAATGGCATAGCCATAGTTGTAGATTACAACACCCATCTCATAGAAGCTGATAGAACAAACTGACAGGACAAAAAAGTCAGTAAAGAAATAGCTTTTTTGAAGGATGTCTTTAAGAACAAAAGAAAGCTGATGTATTTTAGCATCCACAGAAATTTGGAAATTTCAGGAAATCAAAGAGAAGTACATTTAAAAGTAAGTGAACTGTTTAACCCAGGCAATTATTAACTTCAAGAAAAACACTGTAGTCTGGGTTTACTTCAACATAATGAGCTGTTTGTCAGAAGAAAAAAATAATAATCAGCAAATCCTGATATAGGGCCTGTTTCAATCCTTAGAGGCAAGGATGGTGACGCTTCATCTTACATACTTTGAGCATGTTTTTCCTAGTTTATTCTAGTGCCAAGAAGCTGTGCTGTCATTCCAAAGGCATGAGATTAAAATTCACCAGGTGCTCTGAGGGAGAAGGATGGGCAGTCTCCTCCAGTGTGACTTACTGCTCCTGAAAATCTACTGGAGCGTCAGCTATGAGTCTGTTCCAACTCGAGAAAACACAACATTCCCTAGAGGGCCTATCCCTTAGAAGGGAGCTCTACTGGTCTACTGGTAAGAAGCTGTGCTGTAATCTCAAAGGTACATGGTTCGAATCCAATATCTGCTCTGCAGGAAAAGGATGGGCCATCTTCTCCCATGTGATTTACTGCCTCTGAAAGCCAGCTAGAGGATCAGCTCTGAGTTGGTTCTGACTCAACAGCACACAACATTCCTTAGAAAGGGAAAGCATCCTTGATAAGTGGAGGAGTCAGCAACAGAAAGGAAGGCCCTTAAACAAAAGGATTGACACAAAGACTGCAGTGAGGGTCTCGAGTGTGTCAGAGACGATGAGGCAGGATGGAACGGGGTTCAAATCGGTTGTGTATGGGGTTGCTATGAGTCAGAGTTGACAGGACTGTACCTAACAACAGCCAAGTCATAGGAACTGTGTGGGACAGAGTGGACGTGCCCGTGGGGTTTGCATGTGAATCTTTACAGAAGCGGGCTGCCTCATCTTTCTTCTGAAGGGGAGCTAGTGGATTCAAACTGCCAACGTTTTGTTTAGCAGTCAAGTGTCTTACCCACGGTGCCATCAAGATTCCTTTAGGCTATAACGGCCTTCCTCGCCATTAATGTAAAATAGCCACCTTCCTCCACTCATGACTTTCTACCCCTTCCATTACTCCACAGGGAGTTCTGGTGGCCTAGAGGTAAGGAATTACACTACCAACTCAAAGGCAAGCAGTTCGAATCCACTAGCTACACTGTGGGGGAACGATGGGGCAATCTCCTCCCATACGATTTATAATCTCTGAAAACGCACTGGAAGGTCATTTAGGAGTTAGAACTGATTTTCTGGCAAGGAACAACAGCACGTTACTCACTTCTGTCTTCACGTTACTAGATGCCTTTGTACTATATGTAATTGTCTTTCTCCTCCCACTAGAGTGATGTAACAACATCAAGGGGATGTCAGGTGGCCGCAGGCCCGGTGGAATACCAAGGATGAGAGCATGGGAACGGTTCCCCCCAGGAGCAGGCAATAAGTAAACACACTGTCTAGAGATTGTAAAACAATAATTAAACCTACTAAAAGTCAGCCTCCTTTTTATTACCACCACGCACCACCACTTCTGAGAAACTGCCTGGGCGCGCTGCCAGGGCGGACTACTCCTGTCATCCCCGGTGCGCCACGGCCAGGGTTTTCTCACCAGTTTTGCTCACTGTCATGTCCCATCACTTAAGGACAGAAGTTGTTGCTACTGAATGTATTTTCTCCAAGTTTTCCATTAATATGATATAACTTGACAGAGGAGATTCACATTAAGGTCATGTGTGTGCACGCGCGCGTGTGCGCGTGGGCCCTGCGTAGTGTCTTAGTCGTGTGCATATGGTCTCTCTTATTGTCCCCAAGTCAGTTCTAACTAACTTCTGATAGTCAGAACCCATCAAGAATATAAATCACATGTGATCTCCCATCTCTCCCTCACAGAGCTGCTGATGGATTGAAACTGCCAGAGAGGAGCAGACTTTGGGTTTATAGCAAAATTCCCTCTGGACCCCACCACCAGAGCATGTAGTAAACAATAAATATTTGATCCATCTCTGCTGCAGTTTGCTCCTGCACAGAAAGTTGGGGGAGAACAGGTAACAGTAGAAATGCCAAGTCAATTACTTCATGACAGACATGAGTGCAAAGAAACAAGATAAATGAGACACCACCCCTAACTTCCAACTCTGTGTTGGAAAACTGGACAGAGCCTGACCCTTTTCCTTCCCCTCCTTTGGTCCTTGACAAATATCTCTTCCCATTGCTGTCATGTCTGAGCCAACTCAAGGTGGACCCTCCAGCAGACTTTGGAGGCTGTCAATCACATTAAAGGAGATTGTTTCTTTCTCTCATTGACTCAAACTGCCAAAGAGTCACAGCCTTGGATTGGCAGCACAAGTCTATATGAACTAGACCACCAGAGTTCCCTACTTTAAGAGTGTCGTTGTGGTTGTTACTGTGTACCATTGAGTCAGAACTGACCCATAGCTGACCCTACACTGGATATTCAGAGTCAGTAAATTGCACGAGGGAAGACTGGCCATCTTTCTCCTTCAGAGTGACTGGTGGACTCGAACTGCATGCCTTCACGTTGGCAGCACAGCTCCTTATCACTAGGCTATAGCCTTTATTGAAAACCTATTCTTGGCCAGGTACTGTGCACATGTTGTTTCGTCTAATCCCTACAACGACCAAACGAAATTACTGTCCCTATTCCACAAGCAATAAAACGTAGGCTTGGTGAGCTTAAATAATAACTTCTTCCACATAATTCATATGGTAGCAATCAAGCTGGAGTCAGAGTTTATGCTCTAAAGGGCAGGGTATTTCAAACGCAGGGCATCCTAAAACGTAATTACTTCTGGTTATTTCATTTTACACAAATATCCTGAGAAGTCTTGAGTAATGCTTTCAACTAGCATTCCTGTTTAGCCTTTCTCTATGATTTCAGTTCAAAGTCAGAGGTCAAACTGGTCAATGAACTCAAACAGCTTTTACAAGCTCTTCTCACAGGAGTTGCATTACCTCACTCTCGTTTGCAACATCACAGTAAAGACTTTATCAGCCCGGTTCTACTGACTGCAGGCTTGTAACGTGCAGCTGGTGATTGACCCCTCTCCCTCATTCTACCTTCAATCCTATGAAATCAAGTACAGGCCTGATACTCAAGTTCAACCACTAGTGAAATGAAATGACCTTTTCAGCTGATTCTCTACTGACCCAAATCTATCTCCTGTGAAGTCATCCACTCGAACAACCTGACAAGTGACCTCAGTGCCCTTAGCTAGGTCTCCCCCAGCCCAAGCCTAGGCCCTGGACACCACTGATAGTTCATGATGATCTGTATGTACTATCACTGAACACACTTCCCAAGCCAAACATTATTAGTTGGTTGACTTGAGACTTGGCAGGTGGTAGAAAAGGAAACTGTGTTAGTGTGGCCTAAAGCTAGCTTTCTGGAATTTTAATATGCATAAAATATCTCCTGGTGATATTGTTGAAAATTATATATTCTGATTCATTGGTTCATGGCAGGAACCTAAGATGTTCATTTTCTAGTTCCCAGGTGAAGCAGATCACATTTTGAGTGAATATGAGAAAACAGGTAGACCTTAGGTTATTTTTGAAGAAAATAAGGAATGCCTTGATGATTAATTACTGTCTACACACACACACACACACACACACACACACACACACACACACACAGACTTCTTGTCCTTTATCACCACAGTCTCCCAGAGGTTTATGCTGTCCCCAATTCTCTAACATGTCTCACTCTAAACAGATTCCCACGTCCCAGACATGCCCCTATATGACCAGCACAGCTCATTTCTGTACCTGCTAGGTAACTGGCTGCTGGCCAGGTAATCTACAAAATCACAGAGGACTTCAGCATACCCCTCCTAGGCAGATAGCTGTCCCAGACTCCACCACATAGGGAATTAAAGGGTCTTATTTACAGCCTTTACAGATCTTGGGCAGACAAAATTGGCTTCAATTCAGTCTATCAATTAGAGTCACATGGAAAGATAAGAAGCCTCTAAGCATATTCCAGTATTCATCTATGAATACTTGCCTCTCTAAAGAGATCCATGGTCAAACAGATTTGAGAAACGCTGCATAGTATTTCTCTGCCTGGTGTACATTAGGAACTCTGGTGTCGAGCTGTTACAAAGGGTAGTGGTTCAAACTCTAAAGCAAATGAAGTAGACTGCTCTCATAAAAATTTACAGCCTGGGCAACTTTACGGAATAGTTCTACCCTATGCTATCTGGTCACTAATGAGTCATAACTGACGCGATGGCAGCAGATTTGATTTGGTGTGTGTTAGCGGCTGTATTAGCACATCAAAGGCTCTAAGAAATCCTGCAGGTAAAGAAGTTCAGTAACTTTATTCAAACCAGTGAATCATAAATGAATTAAATTTTTCTCTTGGTGTGTTGATTTTTCCTAGTACATTTTACGGGATAGGTATTTCCTAGATCATTTAAGGACATTTCTTTTACAAGACCACTTACTTCATTTTTTTTTTTTAAAAAAAAAAGATAATTGAGATTTGAAAATCTGCCTGTGAAATTCAATTTGAGCTAGGAGCTGTGCTGCTAACCCAGTCGCTGCCCCTCTCTGGCAGGTCTAATCCACCAGCAGCTTCAAGGAGGAATTTACATCTCAGAAATCTAAGGGTCTCCTTTGAGTAGTCAACAAAATGAGTGAGAGTAAGTAAGCAATCTCTTAGATCACTTAGGCATAGAGTTGTCACTGATATAATTTTAAAACAAAATCCTTGGGCAATATAATAAAGGAGTCCTCAGGTGGTAAAAATGGTTACCATAATTGGCTGCTAGTCAAAGAGGCTTGAATCCACCAACAGCCACCCCTGGAGAAAGACCTGGCAATCTGTTTCTGAAAAGTCAGCCACTGAAAACTGTGTAGAGCACAGTTATGCCCACATACACAGGGTTGCTATGAGCCAAATCAATTTGATGGCAACCAGTTATAATTGCTATTGTCCTTAGATGCCATTGAGTCAACTATGACCCATAGCGACCCTATGAACAATGGCTCTGAACCTTGTCCTATCCTGAGCCAACCTCACCATTTTCAATACATCTGATCCCACTGCAACAGTCCCTGTGTCAATCCATCTCATCCAGGGTCTACCTCACCAGCACTGCCCCTCCACCTTTCGAAGCATGATATCGTTCTCCAAGTACTGGTACCTCCCGGCAACATGCCAAAAGTATGTGAGGCAGAGTTTCAAAATTCTCACCTCCAAGGAGCAACCTGGTCTTATGCTTTCCAGGACAGATCTGTTTGTTCTCTTGGTGGTCTGTGCTTTGTTTAATACTCTTCTCCAGCATCACAGCTCAAATGCATCAATTCTTTTGTCATCCTTTCTAGTGCTCTGATACCTAACAAGCAATTGAGAAGGCCATGACTTAGATCAGGCACACCTTAGTCTCTAGACTGACACTGTTGCTCTTTAGCACTCTGGAGAGGTCCTTGAAAGCAATTTTTTTTCCAGTGCAACTCATCTTTTGATTTCCTCACTGCTAGTGCCAAAGGTATTGATTTTGTATCTGAGCAAGATGAAATAGTCAAGAACTTCAATCTTTTCTCCATTGATCATGATGATGCCTGTTGGCCCAGTGGTAAGGACTTTTTTCCCCCTTAAGATGCAATCTATATTGAAGACTGCAGTTTTTTATCTTCTGAGTCTAGTGCTTCAAGTCCTCCTCAGTTTCAGTGTGCAAGGTTGTATCATCTGTATAATGCAGGTTGTTGAAGACTCTTCCTCCAATCCTGATGCCACATTCTTCTTCATAAAGTCTAGCCCCTCAAATGATCTGTTCAGTATATAGATTGAAAAGATATGGGGAAAGGAGATATCCCTGACACACTCCCTTCTTGATTTTGAAACATGCAAGTGTTCCCTTGCTCTGTCCAGACAACAGCTTCTTGGCCTAGGTATACGTTTTGCATGAACACAATCGAGTTTTCTGGAATTCCTTTTTTTCAATGTTAGCTGCAGTTTGTTGTGATTCATTCAGTCAAACGCCTTTGCACAGTTAATAAAACAAATAAACATCCTTCGGGGCTCTCTGCTTTCAGCCAAGATCCAGCTGACCAACAATGATATCCCAGAGCCACAGCCTCTTCTACATCTAGCTTGTATTTCTGACACTTTTCTGTTGGTGTACTGTACTAGTTGGATTTGGATAATCTTTGGCAAGATTTTGCTTGTATGTGATCTTAATGACAATTGTTTCATAATTCCCACATTCTATTGAGTCACTGTTTTTTGTAAATGGTTACAACAGAGGGGAAGATATTCAGGTTTTGTAGTGAATCCTGGTGTAAATCCCAGCTCCAGTACTTACACTAGTTGTGTGACCTCAGGCAAGAGATAGGAATCCCAGAGCTGCTATGAGAAACGCAGCTCACCTGTATAAAGAATCAGGTATTTAGAAGCACTCAAAGCTTGGGGTGTCTGAACAAAGTGTACAGATATGGACAGATCACTGAGTCAGCTCAACACCCTTGCGGTCATGGACTGGACATGTTTCTGCTTGTTCTTGCTCGGAAGTTTATTGCAGCCCCATTTAAATGCATGCACCTAACCATTGCTTATCAAGTAACAACAGGTTATCTGATCACAGGATCTGTTTTTAATGAACTCAAACTCTAATAGTCTTTGTAAACAGTATGGCTTAGATCCACTCTGAGGCACATCTTTTAGTATATGGTTGTATATACATTTAATATATCTTCTTGAAATTCACATTTCCCCAAAATATGAATTAATCTGAAAGTAGTATGTGATTCTGCAAATCTGGGGTGGAACTGTGAATTCTCAGGAGGGGTTAACCAGACTGACTTGGTCCAAAGCCTTGATTTTATCTGTTGTGCTATGCGTAAGAAGCTCTGGTGGTTCTGGTGGCATAGTGTGCAAAGTATCAGGCTTCTAACCAAAATGTCGATAGTTTAAATTCACCAGCCACACTGCAGGAAAAAGAAAGATAGGCAGTCTCCACCTGTAAAGATTTACTTAATGGAAGAAGTCTGACAGAAGTTTACTATAACTCAGAATTGGCTCAGTGGCATTGAATTTGTTTGTTTTTTTTTTTGTTTTATTGCTTCTCGTTAAGGAGTCCTCATAAAACACTGAGCACTCTGGTGGCCTAGTAGTAAGGAGTTGTGCTGCTTACACAAAGACACTCAGTTTGAATCCACTAGCTGTTCTTTAGGAGAAAGATGAACAATCTTCTCATGTAAATCCCATAGGATTTACTGCCTTTGAAAACCTGCTGGTGGGTCAGCTATGAGTCAGCTCTGACTCAACAGTAACAGCAACTACTTGAAGCACTGACAAAAGTATTTAGCTGCAAATAAAAATGATCAACAACTAAAATATACCAGCTATTCCATGCGAGATATATAGCCTTGGAAATCTGTGGGGCAATTCTTCTGTCCCTGAGGATTGCAATAAATCAGAATCAACCCGTTGGTAGTGTTGGGTTTAGATTTACAACTCATTGGCCTTTAGAGAGTTTCTTAAACTCCCTCCCCCTCAGTCTCCTAATATGTAAAATTTTTATAACATTGTGGCTATTTTTCAGATTTGCTAAAAGAATAAAATGTATATAATAAATATGTATTAAGTATTTAAAAACACAAAGAGCAATGCCCAATACTTAGTAAACAATAAAAAATGTTAACTTCCTTATCTATTTCATTTCTGCATACCTGAAACTTTACCCATCCAATCCCCAAAGGTAGGACATGAATCCTTTTTGGCAAATGGGCCTGAATCACATGACCATAGGGAAGCCTTTGAGTGAAATTCTCTGATTCAGGGTAATGGAAAAATGTTATAATGAAAACTATGATCAGATGACAGATTTTAGACCATCCTGATGAGAAAGCAATCCAACAAATGATAATTTTGATTCCTTTTATTTAAAAAAAAACAAAACAGCAAAAGTTTTTATGTTAGTTATAAAAGTCATCTAGATAATGAAACAGAACACTGATGCAATCAGCTGTACCTTCTCTTAAGAAAGAGAGATTAGACTATTCTGTTTCCAGGCCAGAGATGGAAGGCTATACTTGCGAGCCAGTCTTCTGCATGAATTCATTCCAGCTGCTTGCATGTAGTACAGGGAATATGATGGAAGACCAGGAGCAATTGAAGGCTGGGTTAAGCCCATGAAGAGCCTTAAGCATCACAGACAACTCAGAGTGTGGTTTCGAACACAGTAATTTAGCACAGTAATTTATCAAGGATCATTTCTTTGCAGAGAAGAAACAGCAGGTACCCATCATATCTTTAAATGTATTTCCCCATAGCTATTTGGAAACTCTAGTGGCCTAGTGGTAAGAAGCTACATTGCAATCCCAAAGGTTAGACTCCACCAGCTGCTTTGAAGAATGATGAACAATCTCTAGGTGATTTAGGGCCTCTGGAAGCCAGTTGAAGAGTAAGATATGAATCAGTTTTAACCTGACAGCACATAATGACACTGCCACTAAGATTCATGCCTGGTTTTACTATCCAGCTCTGAAGGAGAGAAAGTTGAGAGGGCATACAGAGTGGGTTCAATGACAAAATAGCTAAAATAGAGAAAAGTCAGTGTGCTAGAAGATAGAGCCATAGGAATTAGCTAATCTGTTTAACAGAGAGAAGAAAGAGTAGAAAATAAATTAACTGAGCCTCAGAAACTCATGTATAATATTCAAAGGCCTGCTCATTTTATCACTGGAGGCCAAGGTGAAGAAGAAAAAGACAAGAGTGTCAAAAAGTAATGTCAATTAAAAAAAATAGTTGAAAACTTTTCAAATAAAATGAAAAACATAAATTTACCAATTCAAGAAGTTGAGTAATCCCCAAACAACAACATCAATCCACAGAAAACTCTGCTCATGCTCAAACACATTGTTTCCCACGCAGGAAACAAAAGATAAAGAAAATACCTTGGGTGCAACCACTACATAAGGCAGTATGGCACTTTCTCAAAAAGTTGGAAATAGAAATACCATTTGGCCCAGCAATTCTACTACTTAGAATATACCCTAAAGAAACCAGAACTGCTATCCAAGCAGATGTATGCACACCCATGTTTATTGCTGCTTTGTTCACAATAACAAAGAGATGGAAACAACCCAAGTGCGCATCAACAAAAGAATGGATAGAGAAGCTGTGGTTATTCACATAATAGAATACTACACAGCACTGAAAAATGGAGAACTCATAAAATATTACACAAAATGGGTGACCCTGGAGGACATTATGAAGAGTGAAATATCTCAGTCACAAAAGGATGAATACTGCATAATGCCACTGTTGTTAAACAGGACTGACATGGAGGTTGGGGGAAACTAAGAAAAGAGGAAATCAATACCATACACTGCATTGAAACAGATGAGGGAGAGAACTGTTTAAAAGGGATATATGATTGGATATTATTTGTATGACAACAGTACAGAATAAGAGCTGCATAGCAAAGTGGCGGGAGGGGTGGGGTGAAATTGTGCAACAATGAAAAAAATTTTTTTCAAAGAGAAAAGACAACTGAGGGGTGGAAAGGGAGGAAAATGTCAAACAATGAATTAATAGAAATTCAAGTTCTCTATAAACTTCTATTAAAATTGCAATTTAAAAAGGGGAGGGGAAGATATACAGTATTCAATTTATGTTTGTTGGAAAAAAGAAAGAAAATACTTTGAAGGCAGCTGAAGTGATCTATCACATCCCAATAAGCAATGATTCAAAATAGCTATCAATTTCTCACCAGAAACTATGAAAGTCAGAAGACAATAGATCAATATTTGAAGTGGGGGATAAAATATAGACAACAACAATCAGAAATTAGGTTTGGCTTGTGTTATTGGCTTTTTCCCTCCACAAGTGAGTGTCAGCTGGCTAGGCTTTTGCCCGTTTTAGCCAGCAAGGACCCAAGGGTGGAGGTCTACTTGGTTTATCATAGTCAACATCATTCGTTGGGCGTGTCTTTAAAATACTGTAATGAAAGGTTAAGTCTGAGGCTGGCCTGGAGGCTCCTGTGCTGTGGTTATTAATGTTAGGATGAACATTCTTGAAGTGGTACAGCCAGCCATTTGTCTATTTGCTGTACTAAATAACGGAGTTGCTGTGATGCTGAATTGTGTCAAATAACATAATGGTTACCCATCAGGACAGTGTTTGTAGGAGCTTCCAGATTGATTTAAGATTGGAAGCAGGATTGGCACCCACCTCCTAGACCAGATACCTCTGGAAACTCTATAAACTCTATAAACATAAATTATGTTAAATACAGAACAGAGTTCAGGTCTTTTGTTCATAGGGTCACTTGATGACACGTGACCACTAAGTGAGACTAGTGTTGTTATATTTTGGAGGAACATTCTTCTACTTTGTACATCACTCTTTGTCAATTTGCTGTACTGAGGTAATCTGGGTTTCCTGTGATGCTGAACCTTGAGCCATTGGGGTGTCAAATGTCATAATGGTTTCCCAATGTGGACAGTGTTTGGTGGAGCTTCCAGTTGTAAAACAGGTTTGGAAGTAGGAGTGGCATCCACTTCCTAAACCAAATACCTCTGGAAACTCTATGAACTTGGAGAAATGATGATAGTTATAGAAAGTCATCAGGTCTTTTGTTCTTAGAGTCACTATGAGTCATGCTCGACTTGATGGCAAACAACAACAGGTTATAATTCCTGGAATTATCACTGGGATAAAAAAAGAAACACTACACAAATAAATGTAATTGCTGTACTTGCTAAATTGATGAGTAGTGTCTGGTGTCTTAAAAGTTTGCAAGTAACTAAGAGGCAACTTTGGGTTTCTATTCAGCTGAAACAAAAGAGGATGAAGGTAACTAAGAATAAAAGAAGAAATTAGTCAATAGGATTAATATCCCACATGAACCATTGTCTCTTCTAGACTGAGACCAGAAGAACAATATGATACCTGGTTACTACTACCTACCATTCTCACCAGGGACATGATAGAAAGTACCAGATAGAATGGGAGAAAAAGAACAAAATTAAAATTCTTATAAAAGGTCAGACTTATTGAACCAATAAAGCCTAGAAGAACACTACAGACTATTGTCCTACATGGCTAAAATACCTAATGATTGAAGCAGCTCCTGAAGGTCACCTTTCTGCCAAACAATAGGCTGGCTTATAAAACAAATAATATCACCCATGGGTAATGTGCTTCTTTAAACAATAAACTATATGAAATCAAATGGTCAAATTTACTCAAAAGCAAAAGTGAGAAGACAAAGTGGACAAGAAGGGTAAATCAATGGAAACAGAACTATGAGAATACTATATACATTGTGATACAGTTCATAGTCACTGTTAATCTAAAGACCACTCCTCTCTGGTAGGTCAAATCTATTAGCAGCTGCAAGAATGGAAAAGAGGCAATCTCTTCCTATTTGATATACACCCTCAGAAAACCAATGGAGGATCATCTATGAGTCAGTTCCAACTTGATGGCAATGATCACAATCATATATCTATTTAATCCAACAATCTCTGTTTCTGTTTAGATAATATACATTTATAAAAATTATTAATATGTTGCTTTTAAGTCTACCATGTTATTATTATCTTTAAAGTTTTTGTTTTATCTTTCTTCTTTCTTTTTTCCTACCTTCTCTTAGTCTCTTTCATTTTTTATCATTTTTTATTGATTTTAATGAAAATTTAGAGAGACTTTGGATTTCCATGCATTCATTGTTGCACTTTTCTCCCTGCCCACCCCTCCTCCCCTCCCCCATACACTCTTCTCTCTGAAAAGTGAAAGAAAAGTCACCCCATTGTTTTACAATCTCTCCCCCCCCAGGTCCACTCTACTATGCAGTCTTTGTTCTGGACACCTGTCATGACAATTATACCTAACCACATATCCCTTTTAAACAGTTTTCTCCCTCATCTGTTTCAATGCAGTATACATTATTTATTCCATCTTTCTCAGTCTTCCCCCAAACCCGATGTCAGTCCTGTTTTACAACAGTGGCACCATGCAGTATCTGTCCTTTTGTGACTGAGATACTTCACTCAGCATAATGTCTTCCAGGGTCACCCATTTTTAATAATATTGTATGAGTTTCTTGTTTTTGCAGTGTTGTATACCACAGCTTCTATATCCATTCATTTGTTGATGGGCACTTAGGCTGTTTCCAACTCCTTGCTATTGTGAACAAAGCTGCGATGAACATGGTTGTGCATCTTTGAATATTTAAAATATTGTATTTAAATTTATCTGTTGCTTTAATAAACATTTTATTGTATTCTGAGTGAAAGTTTACATAGCAAATTAGGTTCTCATTAGACAATTCTTGTATAACTTGTTCCATGACATTGTTAGAATTTTTACAATGTATGTTCAACTCAACTCATAGCTCTCAACTTGGAACCAACTTATAGCTGACCCTCTAGAGGGTTTTCAGAGAGTGTAAATCACTTGCCATCTTTCTCTTATAGAGCAGCTAGTGGATCTGAACCACCTGCCCTTTGCTTGGCAGTGTAACTCCTTATCCACTAGGCAGAGAGAGAGAGAGAGAAATATTTCCAATATACAAGGAACTCTGGTGATGTAGGCCATAGGGAGGAGCTACACTGTTAACCCAAAGGTGACACCTCTCTGGTAGTTCCACAAGAGAAAGACAAAAAAGCTCCTTCTGAAGTGTTTATAGTTTGTAAAAAAAAACCTATCTGAAAGTCTGCTGTGAATCAGTTCCAACTCAACAGTAATCGGTTGAATTCAATATTCTGTCAAAGAGAAACTCACTTTAAACTCAAAGGTAGAACTCACTCATTGCCTTTGAGTCAGATCCTTCTCATATCTGACCCCCAGGTGGTTTTCAGAGGTTGTAAACCACATGGGAGGGATTGTCCATCTTTCTCCCACAGAGCTGCTGGTGGATTAGAGCTGCATGCTTTCGGGTTGGCAGTGTATCTGCCTTCACACTGGACCACCGAAGCTCCCTCCTACTGATACAGATAAGTAAAAATGGAAGGATGACAAGATACATATCCCACAAATGTTCATCAAAAGAGAGCTGGAGAATCTATATTAATACCAAATAAAGTAGACTTCAGAACAGGGAAAAGGGGATTAAAGAGATTACATATTGATCAATGGATATAACCACAAAAAAGACCAAAGAGTCCTAAAATATTTGCATCTAACAACAGAGTTACAACATTTGAAGCAAAACATAATAGAACTGAAAGTGAACAAGACAGATCCACAATCATCCTTGGACACTTCAACACTATTTTTGCAATAATCAGTGAAAGAAACAAAACAAATCAGAAAGGGCATGTAAGATCGAATCAATGGCTCAATTGTGTATGGCTCCACCAGAAAACAGCAGAAAGCATGTTCTTTTCAAATGCTCGTGGATCATTCGTTAAGACTGTAGTGTGGAACAGAAAAGCTCAGACTCATTGCCGTAGAGTCAGAACTGACTCATAACTTACCCTCTGCAGGGTTTCCTCGGCTGTAAGTTACATGGAAGGAAACAAATGGGCGAACAACCAGACAGGTAGAACCTTTGGGATTGCAGCACAATTGTGCACAGACTAGCCCACTAAAGCTCCCTCTGAGTCATAAAAGGAAACTTTATTAGATTTACAAGAACTGAAATAATGCAAAGTATGATGCCTTCTAACAATAACAATTAAGCTAGAAATCACTAACAGAATCATTTGGAAAGCATTAGACATTTGGAAATTAAACAACACAATTTTTTTTTTAACAACACAATTTTAAACAACCCACAAATGAAAGACGTTTTAAGAGAAATTTTAGCCAATGAAAAAAGAAATGTTTTCATATAAATTTTTTTAAAGACATTTTAATCTTTTTTAAATGATAGAAAATTATTTCAAAATTTAAGAGGTGGTTAAAACTGTACAGAGGGAAACAGATTATAGTTTTTGTTTGTTTGGGTTTTTGTTGTTGGATGGTTGTTTTGGTTTTTTGTGGGTGTTTTGTTTTGTGGATTATAAAGATAAGCATATTAGAAGAGAAACAGTTCTAAGAGCAAGATGGGCCTCTCCCAGAAGCAGCAGAGGTAGGAATAGGCCTTCCACCAGGTTTGGTTATAGCTAGCTGCCTCTCCAGTTTTTATGTTTTCCCAAACTCTGTACCCCCATGAATTTCCTCCCCTCTTCACCCTCAGACTTCCTGTCCCCCTCCCTATCATCCGCCTTTGGGCTTTTATCCACATTTTACTAGCTATCCTTCAGAGGGAAATAGGTCATTCTTAATGTTCACATTAGGAAAAAAAGAATTTGTTTCAAATCAAGAACTAATCTTTCACATTAAGAGATTGGGAGGCAGGGGGCAGGGGCGGGAGGGGAAGTGCAAACTATATCCAAAGCAAATAGTAAGAAAGAACAGGTAAAGAACACAGTCAGTGAAACTGAAAACAAAACCAAGTAAGAAATCAACAAAAACCTGCTTATCTGAAATGAGCTATAGAACTTATAAATGTCTAGCAAAATGGTTCAGGACAAAAATAGTGAGACACAAATTAACCTTCAGTCATCAAAAGGATAATAAGGAATACTATAAATAGCACTATGCCCATAAATTTAACATTTTGGGCAAAATTGGTCCATTTCTTGAGTGAGAATAAAAGAAAAAGCTATGCTTAGAATAAGAAGCTAAGCCTAGCAGGAAAATAGTTGCTTGCCTTCTGTATTGAGTTGACAAAATGTTCAGAACACCAATTTAAAAGTCGACTTTAATACTTTGGAAAAAACCTGTACATGAATATTTATAGAAGCTTTTTTTTATTACCATGTAGTGGAAATAAGCCAATATTCTTCAGCTGGCTAGGTAAACAAACAATGTTATATTCATTCAATGACATAAAAAAGAAATAGTAGTGACAAATATTATGTTAAATACAAGAAGATAGACTAAAAAATATATATAACATGATTTCACTTACACAACTTTTTAAAAAAGGACAAAACTACAGGAATGAAGAATTTTCAGTGGTCACTGGGAGCTAAAGTGCAGAGGAGGATTTGGTAGTCTGGTGACGGAACTCTAGCATACTTCTTCATTATTACACAGTTCTATCAGCTTGTCAAAACTTTCATAACTAAATAAAAATATTTTCCTGCAAAAAAAATTATTTAAAAAAAAATCTGGTAGTGTTCTATTACAGCTAAGTAATAAGAACAGAAATCGACAAAAACAGGAAAATAAATGACAAGGGATACAAATTCAGTCAAAAACTATTTGAAGGAAAACAAAAGCTGATAAATCTCCTGCAAATTGATCAATAAGAGAGAGAAATCACAAATTACCAGGATCAAGAATGGCACTAGGATCATCACTATAGATCCAACGACACACATTAAAAATTAAATAATAAAATATTATGGACAACATTTACTTATGAATTAAAAACTCTGATGAAATTAAAACGCAGGAAAAATTCATTGAAAGATTCCCAAAACCAATTACCAATGGGCAGCATGAATAGCCATGTACCTATTAAAGAAACAAATTCTGAGGTTTTCTTTGAAAAACAAACGAACCAAAAATCTCCCCGTGAAGAAAACTCTATGTCCAGGTGACATCACTGTGAAATCTGCCAGACTTGTGGAAGAAATAATAAAATTCTACCCAAGCTTTTCTGGAAAAGAGAGCAAAAGGGATACTTTCAAACTCATTTGGCATTAAAAAACTTTTTTAAAAGTGTCAAGTGGAAGACAGTTTTCTTATTACTTACAAGGCCCCCAAATCAAAGTCATGGCCAATTAACTCCTCCAGCAAGTTGGTATCCAGAGCTGGGTTCCCCAGGGTACTGCTGGCCCCTTGAGCTGCAAAGAAAAATTAGTTTTTTTAAAAGAGTTTTAACACTTTGAAAAATGCTTTTCATAAATTTGAGGTTTAATAAAAGCACAAACGTTTCATTTAAAAAAAACACACTTGCTAAAGCAAATTAAAAAATCAAATTCCCAAAATTGACTCAAAATAAATAAAAAATCTAAAATGACCAGTAGTCATGGAATAAATTGAGAAAATTTTTACTCATGATCCTCACTCTACCCCTCCACAAAAGAATATAGTCCGCATAGTATCATCAGTCATGTTACTAGAATGTCAACAGAATTATAATTTCTCCACTATTGTCATAATACTGGAGTACAGAGGGAGGAAAAAAGAAAAGTCTCCAAATTCTTTTTATAAAGCCAAAAGCAAATCAAAATCTGGCAGAGATAAAATATGTAAAGAAAACCCAAACTAATATATATTGTGAGTATGATACTACTAAAATATGATAAATAAAATGTCAAATGGAATCCAGCATTATGAGAAAAAGTAATCGTAAAGAACACAAAGATGATTAAATACTTATGTATAAAAGGTATAATATTTGACCTTCTTGATGGAAATCCAAAATACATTTAATTAACATTCAACATCTAGTTTTAACCATTAAGAAGCTCTGAGGGCCTCGTGGAGCGAGCTGTGCTGCTCACTCAAAGACTGTGCCTTTGTTGTGTTGCTAACTCAAAGGCAGTCAGAATCTACCAGCAACTCCACAGCAGAAAAATGGACAATTTCCTCCCATGAGACTTACAACTTTTGAAAAACTCACTGGAGGGTCAGCTATGAGTCAGTTCTGACTCAAAAGCAGTTAAGTTGTTAGTAGTAAGTCGAATCAAAGCATTTTTAAAATTACAAAAAGTCACACAAATATCACTTAATCGTTCACTACCTTCAAGTCATTACCAACTCATACCTGACCTTACAGCAGGTTTTC
Organism: Elephantulus edwardii; assembly: GCF_000299155.1. Lineage (NCBI taxonomy): Eukaryota > Metazoa > Chordata > Mammalia > Macroscelidea > Macroscelididae > Elephantulus > Elephantulus edwardii. The sequence continues at coordinate 17,029,221 of NW_006399797.1, read as the reverse complement.
AGAGGCCGTAAACTGCACAAGAAGAGATTCCCTATCTTTCTCCTCTGGAAAAGCTAGTAGATTCAAACTGCATGCCTTTAGTTTGGCCGCAAAACTGCCTGTCCACTAAGTCACCATAGCTCCTCATACACACATATCTATTTATTATATGTGTGTGAGAGAGAAAACAAGTTCACAGCCAGCATCATGCTTAATGATTAATAAAAGAAGTCAAACTATTTCCATTAAAGTTAGAAATAAAAAATATTGTCATGCAATTTTTTGTTTGTTATTAGGTATTGTCAAGTCTACTTCAACTCAGAGACACTATGTATAACAGAAGAAAACACTGTCTGATCCTGAGCCATCCTCACAATTTTATTGTGTTTAGCCCATTGTTGCACTCACTCTCAGTCTATCTTGTTGAAAATAGATGTTTTTTTGGCTGGCTCTCTCCTTTTATCTTATTGAATATCTTCCCTCTAATTTTAAAAAAAATGATGTCCTTTCCCAGGGACTAGTCTCTCCTGATAAAATGTCTATAGTACATAAGACAAAGTTTCTATCCTCACTTCTAACAACTGGCTGTACTCCTTCAGAAACAAATTGCTAGTTTTTCTGGAAGCTCATGGCATTTTCATTCTTTTTCACCAACACCCAACTCAAAGACATCAGTTCTGTCTTCTTTACTCGTTATCCGGTTTTCGCACACATAAAAAAATAACTGAAAACACCATTGCTTGAGCCAGGTGCACCTTAACATCAAAGCTCCTTTACTTTTAGGATATTAAAGAAGTTTGTTGAAGCAGCTTTGTCTCATGAAACACATCGTTTGATTTCTTGACTGCTGCTTCTCTAAGCATTGATTGTAGATCAAATGAAAATGAAATCTTTGAAAACGTCCATCTTTCATCATGAGGTTGCTTATTGGTCCAGTTACGAAGATCTTTGTTTTCCTTATTTTGAAAACTAATAAAGACTGAAGGCTGCAGTCTTTGATTTTCATCAATGGATGATTCAAATCTTTTTTTTACTTTAGCAAACAATCCTGTGTCATCAACAATTGCAAGTTTCAATGAGTCTAACTTGAATCCTAATTCCATATTCTTCTTCATATAGTCCAGTTTCGATCATCATACAGATTGGGTAAGCTTGGTGAAAAGATACAGCCTTGACCCTTACCTTTCCTGATTTAAACCATGTCATTGTACCAAAAAGAATTTATTAATATTGGAGAATTTCAAGAAGCATCATATGTGCAAGAGCCAATGGTAACAGAGGAAGAACAGAGCTCAAGCTGTACTGAAGACACTGGCAAAAAATAAGGCTCCAAGATTGGATGAGATACAGGTTGACATTTTTTTCAACTAACAGATGCAGCCTTGGTCATTCTCACCAGTCTATGCCAGATAATTTGGAGGACAGCTGATAGACCAACTGACTGGAAGAAATCTGTGTTTGTTCACATTGTGACAAAAAGGTGATCTAACGGAATGTGGAAATTATAAAACAGTATCAGTAATGCCACATGCAAGCAAATACTTCTGAAGATTATAATAAATGACTGTAACATCTGCAACCAGGAGAGGATAAAAAGGGAAACCACAGACTGGGAAAAAATATTTGGTAATGACATGTCTGATAAGGGACTTATATAGAATACTTGAGTGCCACAATAAGATAAAGGTAAACAATTCAGTTGCAAAAAGACACAGGATATGAACAGACACTTCACCAAAGAAGACATTCAGATGGTCAACAAACACATGAAGAAATGTTCAAAATCCCTAGTTCTAAGAGAGGTGTAAATCAAAACCACTATGAGATATCATCTTACCCCAGTAAGAATAGCAAAATTCAACAGAGTAGCAAACAACAAATGCTGATGAGGTTGTGGAGAAACTGGAACCCTTATTCACTGTTAGTGAGAGTGTGAAATGGTGCAACCACTATAGAAGGCAGTATGACATTTTCTCAAAAAGTTGGAAATAGAAATACCATTTGACCCAGCAATTCCACTATTGGGAATGTACCCTAAAAACCCCAGAACTTCTACCCAAACAGATATATGCACAGCCATGTTTATTTTTGCCTTGTTCACAATAGCAAAGAGTTGGAAACAAATCAAGTGTTCTTCAACAAATGAATGGATAGAGAAGCTCTGATATATTCACACAATGAAATACTATGCAGCACTGAAAAACAAAGAACTCATGAAATATTATACAAAATGGGTGACCATGGAGCACATTATGCTGGATGAAATATTCCAGTAACAGAAAGACAAATACTGCATAATGCCACTGTTATAAAACAGGACTGACATGGGGGTTGGAGGGAAACTAAGAAAAGAAGGGATAAATAATGTACAGAATGTAATGAAACAGATGAGGGAGAGAACTGTGTAAAAGAAATATATGATTAGGTGTTATTGGAATGACAAGAGTCCAGAATAAGAGCTGCATAGTAAAGGGGGGGGGGGCTCTATAGTAATGAAAGAACTTTTTTTCCAAAGTAAAAAATGAACTGGGGGGTGTGGAGGCAGAGAGGAAAATGTGCTACAATGAATAAATGGAAATCCAAGTTCTTTATAAACTTACAATAAAATCTAAAAGAAAAACAAAAACCAAGCAAACAAAAAAATCCCTCCACAGAGAACTGCCAGACGTTCAAGCTGGTTTTAGAAGAAGCTGTGATGCGAGGTATAGCATTGCTGATGGTAGATCGATTCTGGCTGAAAGCAGAGACTATCAGAAGAATGTCTGTGTTTTATTGACTTTGCAAAGGCATTTGACTGTGTGGATTACAACAAACTATGGTTAACATTTAGAGGATTGGGAATCAAATACACTTAACTGTGCTTCTATGAAATCTATACCTAGACCAAGAAGCTGTTATCCAAACAGAACAAAGAAACGTTGTACAGCTTAAAATTGGGAAGGTTGTGCATCAGGATTGTATCTTTTCTCCACACCTGTTCAATTTGTATGCTGAGCAAATAATTTGTGAAGTCAGATTCTATAAAGAAGAATGTGACATTAGGATCAGAGGAAGACTCATCAACAACCTTCATAAACAGTCATGCACATGACCCAACCTTGCTTGCTAAAAGCAAAGTGGACCTGAAGCACTTGTTGCAGAATATCAAAGACTACTACAGCCTTGAAAATAGATTGTGTCTTATCAAGAAGATAAAGGTTTTTACCATTGGACCAGTGGGCAACATTATGACAGATGGAGAAATGATTGAAACTATTAATGATTTCACCTTGCTTGGACCCACAATCAACACCCTTCATTCCCCTAGTCAGGAGATAAGGAGACTTATTGCTTCAGGCAAATCCATTGTCAGGGATCTCTCCAAAATACTGAAGAGCAATGATTTCAGTCTGAAGACTAAGGTGTGCCTGATTCAGATATTTCCTTTCAATTACTTACTATGTATCTGAGAGCTAGATGGTGAATAAGGATGACAAAAGAATTGATGCCTTTAAGTTGTAGGATTGAAGAAGAGTACTGAATATCCCACGACTGCCAATAGAATGATCAGGTATGTCTTGGAAAAGGTCCAGCATGAGTGCTCCTTGCAGGCAAAGATGACAAAGCTTAATCTCGCAAACTTTGGACATGTTTCTAGCAGAGGCTGTTCCTTGGAAAAGGATATCACTCTTGGAAGGGTTGAAGGTAAGCTAAAGAGAGGAAGACCCCATTGAGATTGAGACAATGACTGCAACAATGGGATCAATTATATCAGAGATAGTGAGGATGGCACAGAATAGGAGAGGGATCAAATCTGTTGTTCACAGGGTCACTGTGAATTGGACTTAATTTGACAGCACCTAACAACAACAGTTGGTAGAAATCATCTATTTCTTCTTCTTTGGCTCTGGTTGTTGGTGCATATATCTGAATGATAGTGGTATGTACTGGACTTCCTTGTAAGCATATGGATATAATCCTGTCACTCACGATGTTGTACTTCAAGATGGATCTAGAAATTAC
>NW_006399797.1:17019354-17021433 GCF_000299155.1 Elephantulus edwardii | reverse complement strand
TTCTGGGATTCCAATGATGTGGATGTTATTTCTTTTAATGGTATCCCACATTATTCTTAAGTTTTCTTCTGTTTCCTTCTTCTTTGCTTCAATATCCCTAATTCCATTTCCTCTTCTACATCTAGCTTGAATTTCTTGTAGTTCTCTACCAAGATTTTATTTGTGTTTATTATTAACATTATTATTTTATAATTTCCAAATAAAATTGGATGACCATAATCCATTGTGTCACAGGGATGGACACAAATGTAGATCTCATCCAGTGGGTTGTCTAAGTCACTGTCTTCCAAATTTCTTATCACAGACTACTCAGCACTTAGAGTGTTGCATTCATTTGTTAAAAATTTTAATTAACACTCTGTCAATTTTTGGAGTTTTTCCCCCTTCCAATGCCTTCAGTGAAGCTGGAACTTCTTTCAGTACCATTGATTTTTAGTCAAATATTACTTCTGAAGGGGTTGCAAATTGACTAATTCTTTTTGGTACTGTAACTCTGAATACACAGCCATCTTCTTTTGATGTTCAATATTTTGTCTAAGAACCTTTCAAAACTTCTATTTGAGACTTAAATTTTTTTCTTCAGTTCATACACCTTGAAAAATGATGAATATGAATTTTATCAAACATTCAGAGAAGAACTCTCATCAATTCTACATAAACTATTTCAGAAAACAGAAAAAGATGGAAGTCTCTCAGACTCATTCTATGAAGTAAACATATCCTTGATACCAAATCCAAATCCAGATAAAGACACCACCAAAATAGAAAACTATATAGGCTAGTATCTCTCATGAACATTGATGCAAAAATCCTGAATAAAATCTTGGTCAATAGAATCCAACAATACATCAAAAAAATAATTCACCATGACTAAGTGGGATTCATAACAGATATGCAAAGATGGTTCAACATAAGAAAAGCAATCAATGTAATTCATCACATTAATAAAGCAAAGAACAAGAACCACATGATCCTATCAATTGATGCAGGAAAGGCCTTTGACAAAATCCAATACCCTTTCCTGATTAAAACACTCAACAAAATAGAATTAGAGAGGAATTTCTTCAACATAGTTAAAAGTATATACACAAACCTGAGAGTCAACATGGTTCTCAATGGAGAGAGATTAAAAGTATCCCCCCTTGAGAACAGGAACTAGGCAGGATGCCCACACTATCACCTCTCCTATTCAATATTGTATTGGAGTCTTAGCGGTAGCAATAAGGCAAGAGAAGGAAATAAGAGCTATCTAAATTTGCAAAGAGGAGGTAAAATTATCTCTATATGCAGATGATATTATTGTATACTTAGAAAACCCTAAAGACTCAGCAAGAAAACTCCTGGACATAGTTCATAGTTGACCAATTCAGCAAAGTGGCAGGATACAAGATCAACATATAAAAATCATCTGGATTTCTCTACAGGGACAAAGAGAATACAGAACTGCAGTTAAGAAAAACAACACCCATCACAAGAGCTAATCACAATATCAAATACTTAGGAGTAAACCTAACCAGGAGCACAAAGGATCCATTCAAAGAAAATTACAAAACATTAATACAAGAAACAAAAAGAGACCTGGAGAAGTGGAAGAATATCTCATGCTCATGGATAGGAAGACTCAATATTGTGAAAATGACAATACTACCAAAGGCAGTTTACATGTTCAATGCAATCCCAAAACATATGCCAATTAATTTCTTCAACAAGATGGAAAAGGCAATCCCCAATTTCATTTGGAATGGAAAGATGCAACAAATAAGTAAAGCATTCCTTAAAAAGAGAAACAAGATAGGAGCCATCTCATTCCCTGATTTCGAATCCTACTACACTGCCATGGTGGTCAAGCCAGTGTGGTACTGGTACAATGACAGACACATATACCAATGGAATAGAATTGAAAACCCAGAAATCAGGCCATCTACCTATGGCCAACTGATTTTTGACAAGGAGATGAAATCAGTTAAGTGGGGAAACTATAGCCTTTTTAACAAATGGTGTTGGCAAAATTGGAAAAATATCTGCAGAAAACTCAAGCAAGATCCACACCTTACTCCATACACAAAAACCAACTCAAAG
>NW_006399797.1:17015379-17018939 GCF_000299155.1 Elephantulus edwardii | reverse complement strand
GAATAGCTAAATTTGACAGAAGAGCAAACATCAAATGCTGGCGAAGTTGTGGAGAAACAGGAACCCTTATTCACTGTTGGTGGCAGTGTAAAATCATACACCCACTAAAGAAGGCAGTATGGCGCTTTCTCAAAAAGCTGAAAATAGAAATACCAGTTAACTCAGCAATTCTACTACTGGAAATATACCTTAAAGAATAAATAAACCATAACTGCCACCCAAGCAGATATATGCACACCCATGTTTATTGTGTCTTTGTTCACAATAGCAAAGAGTTGAAAACAACCCAAGTGCCCATCAACAAACAAATGGATAGAGAAGCTGTGGTATATTCACACAACAGAATACTATGCTGTAGTGAAAAACAAGAAACTCATGAAATTTTATACCAAATTGGTGACCCTGGAGGACATTATGCTGAGTGAAATATCTCAGTCACAAAAGGACAAATTGCATAGGGCCACTGTGGCAAAACAGTACTGGCATTGGGGTCGAGGGAAGACTGAGAAAAAGGGGATAAATAATATATACTGCATTGAAACAGATGACAGAGAGAACTGTTTAAAAGGGATATATGATTAGGTATTATTGTCATGACAGGAGTCCAGAATGAAGGCTACATAGTGGAGTGAACTTGAGGGAAGAGATTGTATAACAATGAAAGATTTTTTTTTTTACTTTTCAAAGAGAAGAGCAAATTGGGGTGGAGGGGTGGACAGGGAGAAAATTGCAATAATGAATGAGTGGAAACCCTAAGTCCTGTAAACTTTCATTAAAACTAATTAAATAACTACAAAGTCACTAAATTATTTTATAAATTTAATAATCCATAATCAAAAGTTTCAACTTCGCTTTTTAAGTAACAAATAATATTAAGTGTACCTCTAAGAGCAATAATGGTAAATCACAGAGAAATAAAAACCAGAGGAGTAAATAAGGATATATTACAATCAGATACACAAAGGCAACACAAATGTATTAAGATAGTAAATGGCAGTCGTCAGAACAGACCAAGGAGACACTACATGGTTCAAAGTCAAGAAGGGACCCATCAGGGATGTATTTTGTCTCCATATCTTTTCAATCTGTATGCAGAACATATCATCTGAGATGCTGGGCTGTACGAGGAGGAATGTGGCATCAGGATTGGTGTAAGAATCATCAACAACCTGCGTTATGCAGATGACACAACCCTGCTTGCTGAAACTGAGGAGGACCTGAAGCACTTGCTGCAGAAGGTCAAAGACTGCAGCCTCCAATATGAATTGAGTCTCAACATCAGGAAAACAAAGATTCTCACCACTGGGCCAACTGGCAGTATCAGTATGTATGGTGAAGAGATTGAGATAGTTAACAGTTTTAGTTTGCTTGATTCCACAGTCAACACTCTTGGTAACAGCAGCAAGGAAATCAAGAGACGAATTGCATTGGGAAAGTCAGCTGTGAGAGACCTCTCAAGAGTACTGAAGAGCAACAACGTCAGGCTGGAGACTAAGGTACACCTGACCTGGGCTATCGTCTTTGCAATTATGTGCTATGCATTGGAGAGCTGGACAGTGAATAGGAATGATAGAAGGAGATTTGATGCCTTTGAGCTGTGGTGCTGGAGAAGAGTATTGAATATACCATGGACTGCTAGGAGAACAAACAGGTTTGTCCTGAAGAGAGTGAAGATGGACTGTTCCTTGGAGTCAAGGATTCTGAAGCTTCGTCTGACATACTTTGGGCATGTTGCAAGGAGGGACTGGTCCTTAGAGAGGGACATCATGTTTGGGAGAGTGGAGGGATGGCACAGGAGAGGAAGACACTCGATGAGATGAATCGATTCTGTGAGTGGAGTGGTGGGAATGAGTGTGTTTGGGATGGCGAGGTTGGCACAGGATAGAATGGTGTTTAGGGCTCTTGTACACAGGGTCACTATGAGTTGCAAGTGACTCGTTGGCACATAACAACAACAACAATAAATGGTGGACCAATTGTTAGACCAGCAGATAGTCCTGAAGTGAGCCCAATGTATATGGTAAAATGAGTATATAATTAATATGTTATTACCTGTCAATTAGGAAAATATAGTATATATACAATATATAAAATAGTAATTGGTTTGTGTTGGTTTTTACTGGTTGTGGTCAATCAATTCCAGCTCATAGTGATACTCCATCAGATTTCTTAGGCTATAAATTCTTTATGGGAGGAGACTTCTCCTTTCATGGAGACCTTAGTGTATTTGAACTACCAACCTTATAGTTATCGGTCTAACACATCATACACTATGCCACCAGGCAGAGGGGCTTGACAAGGCAGACTTCAATGACATGAACTTGCACAGTGACCGCAACATTGGACTTGAGCATAGGAGAGACATGTGATACAGGATAGGGCAATGTACTGATATGTTGTTCACAGGGTCATGGTCAACTCAACAGTACCTAACGACACCACCAATATACCACAAGTTTATCACAGTGAATTTCCACATGTGTCCAGGAATGGTGCAAATACTCAGTTGCTTGCAAAGAGGTTGGAGGTTCAGTTACACCCAGGATGACCTCACAAGAAAGACTTGATGATCTACTTTGGGGAAAAAATCAGCCTTTGAAAATCCTGTATTTTATAGTTAACCTCTTGACAATTGGTTAGTTAAGATGTATCTCAGTAGGAAGGAGTTGCACTGACAGCCCAAAGTCACACAGGTCAAATCCATCAACTAATCCATGGGATAAAGATGGGCAGTCTCCTCTCAAGCAATTTACTGTCCTTTGAAAACCTGCTGAAACCTCAGATATGAGTTGGTTCTGACTCAAAACAACTACTGAAAGAAAAAAAACTGAGTCACATGTTTGTGTTTTTTTGAAACACAAGAAGCCTTTCCAACCATAACAGGGGACACTGGAATACACAAGGAAAAAATTTATCAATTTTACCACATGAAAATGGAACTTTTAAAAAATGCATTCATTATTACACATTTTCTTCGCTCTCCCTTCGTTCGCCTTCCCCAGTCCAATTTTGTGAGGTGCCTCTTGTTCTAGATTGCTTTCATACATATAATATCTAATCATACATTCTTTTTGGACCATTCTTCTCCTCATCTAAAATGAAACCTTTAAAAAGACTTTAAAAAATGAGATTAGAAGCAAGTTGCTGCTTGTAAAGCTTGCGGATTAAGATTTTCCAAAGCAAAATCCTTTAGTACTTTTCTTCTATAGACTGTTCACTAGAAAACTTTATGGGGTCAAAGCCCATAGGGGCCTTATTTATATTTCTAATTCCATCATGTAACCCTTTCCCTAGCTCATAGTTGCTAGTCAAAACATAAATACTGAATCAGTGAATAAATAAGTTCTTCCCTAACAAAGACTGGACTGAGGATTGTTGGGGAAAGAGGTGACATAAGTTAGGCATGCTCTCTATACTGTACTCTGCTTTACTTTCACTCAACCTGCCGCTCTGAGATGGTGGTTGCTAGGTGCCACATAACGACCCCATAAACAACAGATCTGAACCACCCCCTATTTTGATTCTCCCCATCTCTGATACGCTCGAGCCCTTTGCTCCCA
>NW_006399797.1:16954390-17014294 GCF_000299155.1 Elephantulus edwardii | reverse complement strand
ATGAGGTGGATTGATTCTGTGACTGGGATAATTGGAATGGGAGTGTCAGAGACAGTGCGATTGGCACAGGACAGAGCGGAGTTTAGGGCTGTTGTGCATAGGGTCGCTATGAGTCGCAGGCGACTCGATGGCACATAACAACAACAACAGGTAGAACAGTAGGGATATTAATTAGTCCCTCAGCAATGGCTTAAAATATAAAAACAAACAAACCCACTCTGTTCAGTGTATTTCTGCTCATAAGAACGCTAGAGGACGTAGTAGAACAGCCTCATAGTGCTTCCAAAGCTGTAAATCTTTATGGAATGAAATGACCTCATCTTTTTTCAGCAGAGTGGCTGGTAGAGTCAACTGTCCCAGTTTTCAGGGTCCCACAAAGTAGCATTGTGCTCAATCCACTGTGCCACTAGGGATTCTTCTCAACCACCAAGAAGGCTGATATTTCAGTATGCTTCCTTTCAATCTCTGTGACTCAGCTTTTGACTTCCAACAGCAGTTTGAAAGAGAGAAGAACTTCTACTCCAGCAATTCCTTCATGGTAGATGCTGATTACAAGGAGTCAGTAGGCTGGATCTGGAAATTGACTTCCAAGCTTAAACTAAGGCCACACTTTATCTGTACCAAATACGGAGGAGAACTAACTTTGCTGAAGTGAACTGAATAAGCAATATACCCAAACCCACCACTGAGAAGGGTTTGAAGGGCAATGTACAGTGGAGGTATTAGTTACAGCAAATCCCAATCTCTTTCCTGGAGCACACTTCATGGTATAAAATGAACAGTTTTGCACTTCCAAGAGGATTCACACTTTAGGATCCAAAACAAATATCCTTTTTTTTTAAGACCCTTGACAGTGAGAAGCCAAAAGGTTATTCTTTTAAAACTAGATGATAAACATTTCACGAAGTCCTTACTGAACTTAATGAGCTACACTGGCATAGTGCTTTACATGTTGGGCTGCTAAGTAGAGATCAGACGTGAATCCATCAACTTCTCTGAGGGAGAACAGTGGGCAGTGTGTGCTCACAAAGATGTATAACCTGAGAAACACAGTGGAGGGTTGTACTAAGTTGGAATCAACACAATTACAGCGGGAAGTGAGTTGGAAGAAGAGGATATATGCACCACAACAAGATAAAGGTAAATAATCCAGTAGAAAAATGGGCACAGGATATGAACAGACACTTCACCAAAAAAGACATTCAGATGGCTAACAAGCACATGAAGAAATGTTCAAAATCCCTAGCTCTAAGAGAGATGCAAATAAAAACAACTCTGAGATATCATCTCACCCCAGTAAGAACAGCAAAATTTAACAGGACAGCAAGCAACAAATGCTGGCAAGATTATGGAGAAACTGGAACTCTTATTCACTGTTGGCGGAAGTGTAAAATGTTGCAACCACAGTGGAAGGCGGTCTGGTGCTGTCCCAAAAAGTTGCAAGTAGAGATATCATTTGACTCAGCAACTCCACTACTGGGAATATACCCCAAAAGACCATAACTGACATCCAAGCAGATATGTGCACACCCACGTTTATCACGGCTTTGTTCACAATAGCAAAGAGTTGGAAACAACCTAAGTGCCCATAAACAAACGAATGGATAGAGAAGCTGTGGTATATTCACGCAATGGAATACTATGCTGCATTGAAAAACAAGGGATTCATGCAATATTATTCAAAATGGGTGACCCTGGAGGACTTATGCTGAGTGATGTATCTCAGTCACAAAAGGACAAATACTGCATGGTGCCACTGTTGTAAAACGGACTGACATCGGGGTTGGGGGGAGACTGAGAAAGTTGGGTTCTATAATGTATACTGCATTGAAACAGATAAGGGAGAAAACTGTTTAAAAGAGATATGTGAGCAGGTATTTTTGTCATGACAGGAGTCCAGAGCAAAGGCTGCGTAGTGGACTGGACCTGGGGAAGTGTTTGTAAAACAATGGAGGAATTTTTTCTTCTACTTTTCTAAGAGGGTAGTGTACTAGGGGGGAGGGTTATGAGGGAAGAAAAGTGCAACAATGAATGAATGGAAATCCAAAGTCTCTGTAAATTTATTTATAGGTATGGATAAAATAAAATAGAGAGGTATGCTAGACATGGAGAGGGAGCACCTTTGGGTCTGGAGACCTCCAGGGGCCGAATGTGGCTATGTAAAATTGCATGGCTGAAAAGGCAGGCGGGCGGGTCTGGAAAGGGCAAGGATTCAAGGACTGGAATTTAGAGTATTTCAGAAATGAACAATTCCAGCTTGGCTGAGGGTAGAGTAATGAAAATGCTCCAAAAAGCGATCACCGTGCTTATGGAGTTTTGGTGGTGCAAATTTAAGAGCTCAGCTGCTAACCTGGAGGGTGGTAATGTGCACCCACCCAGTCAATCTGCAGGATAAAGACTGGGCCTCCTGCTTCTGTAGAGATTAAAGCCAAGAAAAGTCTACGAGGCAGGTCTGGGTAACATAGGGCAGGTGTATAGGGTCATACTGGCTGCTCTGAGATGAATTCAACTCAGTGACACTTAGTAGTCAAAGCAAGAAACATTACAACACAAAAGCTCACTCTGGTTGCCTTATGGGGAATGACTGGAAGGGAGGCAAAACGCTACCCTGTTGTCCAGGAACACTCGTGCAGTTTGAATTTCTTCCTATGGGGTCAGGCAATTATTTAATACAGTCCCCATAACAAGCCTTGGCAGGTGGATATTAATATTACTCCGCATTTACAGAGGAGGTAAGTTGATTACTCAGGTTAACTAGCTTGACCTGGGCCACACAGCCAGAAAACAAGACAACAGGGACATTAATCCAGATCTCCTTGTGCTCCCCTTATCGCTGTGAAAGCATGTAACACACATTTACCCATTCCACATTTTTCAGGTGAACAATTTAGAAAACGGCAATTGTATTCCCGGCACTGTGCACCCAACCCCCATCCTGAGCGCTCCCCTGCCCCTGCTGTGCTTCCTCGCAGAGCAGGCTGACCGGCTGACTGCCTCACCAGCCTTTGTCAGGCTGACCACTGAGACAAGCAGATGGAGGCATGGATCTTCTTGGTTCCCCACTGACACCCTGCTGGTGCCCTATATACTTCACCCAACCCCCACCTACCCCTGTTCCAAATACCCCAGGTAGAAATACGCAGAAGTGCATAGATGCTAAGACATGTCTTACATCACGTGCTCTCCCCCATCCCATCCGCAGGCAGGTATAGGAAGACCTGCCCCTTGCGGCTTGTCCCTACATTTTAATGAGCAAGGAGAGATGGTCCTACAGGAGCCAGCTTTCTCCAGGACTCCAAAATCACATCCCTGCTTTCTAAAGCCAAAGAAAATTACTCAACCAGATAAATCCGTAGTGTCAGAGAAAATTGTTTTCAGGAGGTTTTCCACACACAGGGCAACTCTCAGACGACTCCTAAAATAAATCTCATGCTTTAAGAAATAATCACTTTGCTCTAAATGTCTTAAACACTTGTTTATTACACACAAGCCTGCAAAGAAAGCCTCCGTGGGCCTCCACAGCCCCTGTCAGGAAGGCTTATTTCCAAGCCTTGATGCCATCCTTTTTCTCAATTTGTCTTTGTGGCTGGAAGGGCTGTAGCTGACCTGCTCACAGAAGCAGCAGATGTCCAGGCCTCCTGGGAATTTGAGAGACACCTCCCTCCACCACCATAGATCTCTTATAAAGAAAAACTCTTCCTCAGCCTTGGATGCCCCTCTTTACAGGCAATGATAATTACAGGATCCTCATCTCTCCTGTTGTCCTTGGCCTTAGGTGGCCAAGAAAAAAGTGTGTAAAGACCAACCCACTATGTAATCCCACATACAAATCTAAGTTACAGCCACAGGACCAACTAGCAAAAATGCCAGTGCCTTAGGAGAATTAGTGTTTCTCCAAGTACAAGTTACAAAGAGCAAGGCCCTTCCTTTCATTAACCCCCACCTCCTCAGTTCACCTGTCTTTCTATCATCAGTCTATTGTTACTATCTACTGTCTAGTTGACTACAACTCATAGCGACCCTATGAACAATGCCTCTGAGCCTTGCCCTAGCCTGAGCCAACCTCACTGTCTCCGACATATCTGACCCCATTGCCAGTCTGCACGCCAATCTATCTCATTCTGGATCTTCCTCTCTTGCTCTGACCTTCTATTCTTCCAAGCAGACAGATAACCTTCTCTCTAAGGACTGGTTCTGCTTGACAATACACCCAAGGCATCTGAGAGGGAGTTTCAAAATCCTTGCCTTCAAGGAGCAATCTGGTTTCACTCTCTCCAAGACAGATGTGTGTGTTCTCTTGGCAGCCCATGGTATGTTCAATACTCTTCTCCAGCACCATAACTCAAACACTTCAATTCTTCTTCTTTCATCCTATTTTCAGCTCTCAGATGCATAGCTAGCAATATAGAAGACCATGGTTTAGATCAGGCACACTTTAGTTGTTAGAGTGACTTTATTGCTCTTGATCAGTCTGAAGTGGTCCTTCACAGCAAATTTTCCCGAAGCAGCTTGCCTCTTGATTTCCTCACTGCTGGTGTCAAGGATGTTGATTGGATTTGAGCAAGATTAAATTGTTCACAACTTCAATCTTTTTCTATTATGATGCTGATGTTAGTAGGTGCCATAAAGTTAACTACAACTCACAGAGACCCTATCAACAACAGATCTGAACCTTGCCCTATCTGGCACCATCATCACTATTTTGAATTGGTACAGTTACTGTGTCAGTCCATGTTGTTGAGATCCTTCCTCTCTTTCTCTGACTATCTACTATTCCCAGTATGATGTCTTTTTCCAAAGATGAGTTCCTCCTGACAACAAGCCCAAAGTATGTGAGATGAAGCTTCGCTAATCCTGGACTTTAAGGAGCACCCTGGGTGCACATTCTCCAAGACAGACATAGTTGTGCATTTTGCAGTCCATTGGATACTCAGTACTCTTTTCCAGCACCACAATTCAAAAGTCTCTATTCTTTTTCAGTCATCCTCATTCACTATCCAACTTTCAGATGCATAGAAAGCAATTGAAAAGAGCATGGTTTGGAATAAGAACAACTTAGTCTTTAAATTCATGTCCTTATTTTCTAGGACTTTAAAGAGGAACTGGACAGCAGATTTTTCCCAACACAACAGCCTACTCAATGTAAAAATCTATTTTCTATTTCCACATCATAGGTTCTCTTTCCACATAACTGTCCAGAAAGTTCCAACTTGATGGCACATATCAGTAGCAGGTAGCATTAAGGAACTCTGGTGGCATAGTCTGTAGGGGGTTGTGCTGCTAACCCAAGGCAGCAGCTCTCTGATGGTTCAAATCTCCGTCTGCTTCTTGGGGAAAGATGGGAAATTTCTTCCCATGTGATTTACAGCCTCTGAAAAGCCACTGGATGGTCTGCTGAGTCAGTTCTGGCTCAGTGGCAATGAGAGTTGAGATGATTTCTCTAAGAGAAAGGAAATAAATAATATTGTAGGACCAAAAAAGCATGTACAAAGGACCTTTAAGTAATCAGCAGGAAGGCCTTGTGGAAATACGCCCAAAGTCTAGTAAGAGCCAGGAGGCAGCTGAGAAGCCTGGCAGAGACTAAGAACAATGCCCTTCACCAACCTAGCATAACCTGGTGGATTTATTTTAGCTGCTCCAAGTATGTGTTGGTATGCTTGTCTTTAATGTCCCCAGGTGGACAAGAATCAACTTATTGTATAGGTTCTAAACATCTATACAAGGTATGGAAAGATTATTCAATTTAATGTGGTGAATGAATAAATGAATATAAGCATGAACAATGGAAGGTGTATCTAGAGAAGCCAGCAGATCCCAGATCATAGAAATTAATAGGAACTGAGATAAGGAATTTATCTTGAAGGCTCTATGGGCTCATTGGAAAAAAAATATTGAGCAGAGGAGTGTTGTGATCAAGTTTATATATTTTAAAGGTCATTCTGCCTCGAGTTGAGAGATTGGACTAGTGCCAGGCAAGGCTAAAGTAAAGAGAGTCAAGGACACAGAAAACTTTAACCTTCCCTCATTAACTCAGTCAATACACTATCAGTAGGCACCTGCTATCGGCTGGGCGCCAAGCCAAAAGCTAGAGACACAAAGACAAAGGAGCCTTAGTAGGTACGCATCCTAGTTCTAAAGCAGATTTCAGTTCAAACCCTGACTGAGATTCTTCCCAGGTCTCTTATGCAAAATGAGGCTAAGATGAGCATCTACCTTACAGATTAAATCAGATGTGATGATTAAATGAAATAATGCATATAAAATGTTTTGCATCATTTCCAGCTCAATAAATTATGCCCATGGTCATCATCATCATTCTTATTAGACAATTGACCAGTAAGGCTGACATGGAAAGAGACCACAGTGGTGCAAGGTGACAGCAGGTACGTGTCAGGGCATCAATGCACACCTAACCAAAATGCTAGAAGTTAATGAGGTCCTGGGAACAGCTTCCAGGAGTAAGAGTAATGAGGCTGGAATCGTCAGGAGGGCAGACCCTGGGGCATGAATGCCAGGAGACTCCAACCTAGTGCAGTGAACGCAGGGCCAGGGAAGTGGAAGAATGTACAGCTTTGTGCTGGAGCTGGATTGTGAAGGCTTGTTAGGGAGTCAACTGTGCACATCTCTTCATAACTCCCCACTTAGAAAGGTCATGCTGATAGACAGCTTCAACTCAGCAACAGTGGGAGTATTTATACCACACAAACTGACAAACACTATACATCAAGGCTGCTCGACACAAGGGTTGGTCACTAAACATTTTCAGCACACTACTGGATATGAGTGGTTTGGGGGAGAAGAATTCCTGAGACATCATGAATTATTAAAAGGAATCTAGGCAAATTCCTTGGCTGGGTGTGTGTGTGCGCTGGTGATCTAAGACACCATCTACTGAGAGAGCTGAGAAAGGAGCAGGGAGGGGGCAGGAGGAGCTCATCTGATCAAAGTCACTTCATGTCAATTATGGTTTTTGCAACTTCAGAGATGGAAGAAATTAGCAGCAGGGCACTGCTCACAAGAAAAAATGCCATCTAATGGTCTACAATCCTGGGAATCTCCCAGTGTTCCTTGCTCAGCCAGTCCCATATCATCCAGGAAGAGCTAATCAGTTCTTTCAGTCAGAATTAACATGATCCAAGGTGAGAAATAGTTAAAGAATTAGAAGACTGTCTCTGGACTTTAACATAATATGAATCACCTGAATTTATGTGCTTGATAATCTAAGAGATAAAATAAAATCAACCTTTATTCAACATGAGTAAGGGAACAGTTCAAGCACATTTTGTAACAGAATGACAACACCCACTTGAGTGTTCTGTAACTGCAGCAGACAGAAAATTCTAGAATGGGTTGTTGAAATATGGCTGCTAACCTCTGTCTGAGGAAAGCAGAAAATCTGAAGGAACCAGCAGCATGTGTCCATCAAAACTAGTCAAGCAGACAGAGTTCATTTTTTCTTCCCTGTTCATTATCAGTAGGCTGTCAAGGAAAATACATGTCTTGGTTTCAACTAAACTCATGACATATTTTCTAATCTGCTCAATCAATATAAAATAAATATTTAATGAGCTGCTGTATGCTAAGCACTGACAATATTAAACCTCAGGAAGTGAGCACCTTGCAGTATTCAAGCAATATAGGACACATGTGCATGCATACTACTAGTGTTAAAAGATCTTAGCGTCACAACAGTAGAACTCTATCAAAGGAGAGTAGATGAACACAAGCAAGTTAAACAGGCAGTAACAGTCTAGCATGAAAGACACATGTAGGCCCAGAGTAAGGGCTTCTAAATCAATTGTGTGGAGAACAGAGGATTAATGATGACTACATCCATCCCTAAGAGGAAGGGGAAGGAAATAAAATATCGACACTTGCAAGAACAACTATACACCAAAATTCTAACGTGGAAGAAATTCTAAAATTGAGTATAATATGACTGTTCTAATATTTCTCAGTATTGTTCATTGGTAACTTGGATGGACGTCGAAAAGCTAACAAGAAGCTGGCCTGATGGAGGTGCAGAATCAAAGACTCAGCATTTCATCTTGACAGACAGGCTTGTTGGCTGACTCTGACAAAACTGCGAAGGTTAAGCAACCGATTTGCAATTGCTCTTTAAATTAAGTAAATACAAGACAGGGGAAATTAGTTTTCAGTTGTACCATCATGATGCAATAGAGAGTAATGATAGTAAAGTCACTGAGTACAGAACTGCAGCGATGAGGTCCTCATCTGCGCACAAGGCAGATCATGATGAAGTGGGCCCCAGATCTTTAGAGACATGTTAGCAAGTCTGTCAGAGAAAATGCAACAGAATGCAAACAAATTAAAAAACATGCCATTTGCAAAGAGTCCAGTGAATGATAATGATAACACATGATACCACCATTAAGCACTTAATACGTATCACATACCAGCTAAGGATTTTAGATGTAATTTCTCATTAATCCTCAGAACAATAGGGTTATATCAAATGCAAACAATTGATACTCCCATTTTTCAGAATAACAGACTTTAAGACCTTTAATAACTTGCTCAAGTTCACATCGTTGTTAATGCAAGGTTCAGATGTTTTCCACATACACATATAGTATATGCGTTTCTAAGTAATATTTCTTTTGCAAAATAATTTAAAAATAAATAAGACTGGGGTAAGTAAAAATATAACAAAGTAACATTTCTATGATGGTTAGTTTTTTTGTTTTGGGGTGTTTTTTAATCGGTTTGATTATCATTTTGGTTAGTTTTATATGTCTATAAGGCTGGGCTATAGTATCTAGTTATCCAATCAAATATTACTGGAGGTATTGCTATGATGTTATTTTGTTGATGCAGTTAACAGGTCAATTTGAAGAAGATTATCTTTGGGTGTGCCTGATCCAGCCCACAGTCTTAGCAATTACTTGCTATGTGTCAGAAAGCTGGATAATGAATAAGAATGACAGAAGAAGAATTGATGCCTTTGAGTTGTGGTGCTGGAGAAGTCTTGAACATAACACGGACTACTAAGAAAACAAATAGGCTTGTCTTAGGGTGAAATAAAATTCTCTTTGGAAGCAAGGATTTTGAAGCTCCATCTCACATAGTTTGGGCATTTGGCCATGAGGGATCGATCTTTAGAGAAGGACATCATGATCAGAAGGGAAGAGGGACAGGGCAGGAGAAGAAGACCCTGGATGAGCAGGCTTCAGAGCTGTTGTACATAGGGTCGCTATGAGTCTCAGGTGAGTCGACAGGACATAACAACAATATATTAATCTGCTCTACCCAATTAGTTAGAAGTCTTTGTAGAAAAGAAATTTTTTCCTGTTTAGATCATGGCTGGTTTAAATCCATTACAATCACTCTATTCCTTCTGGGCTCAAGGCCTCTCCTCTTTGTGAACATATAAGGTTTCTGTTCTCAAGAAAGTCAGCGAAAAAAAGGAAAAAAGAAAGTCAGTAAATATTTACTTTTTGGGCAGACAGTTACTCTCTCTTCCAGCTAAGATCCTTTAACACTAGTATTATAAAAGTTGCACACACATGTGTCCTCTATTGCTTTATTACAAATTCAAGTGCCACTCTGGGCAAATAATGAAGAATGCTGTCCTTGTGACATTTGCACAGCTTCTCCAGAAATATCTAATGATATGCATGATATTCAGAATAACAGAGAAGAGGGATCAGTGTAGGGCATCAGATGAGCTATTTTGATGAGAGTACTAAAATGTCTTCAATAATAGATTCTACGGCTCATCTTGGGTGGTCTGGGGCCCAGTCCATTGGCAACTGCAGTGCTAACCCAAGGAACAGCCACGCCTCTCTGGCAATTTTAATCTACCAGTAGATCCAAGGAAAAGATGGGGAGTCTCCTGTGCCATTTTCAGCCTCAGAAACCCAATGGCAGGTCAGCTGTTAGTTCCCACTCAACAGCAATGAGAGAAAAAAACATGTTTTGTCATCATTGGTATGTTGTCACAATACTGTGAGCTTTGTCACCTGTATTTAAATACCAGCAGCATCACCCGCAATGGACCAGTTTCATTAGTTTCTAGACTAAGGTGAACTAGGAAGAAGGCAGCAAGCTACTTCAAAAAATTAGTCAGTGAAAATAGTTTCCATTATACCAGAATATCTTTTATATAATTGCTTAGTTGATGAAAATGAGCCTGCAGACTGGAAGATGCTCAAAACACAGTTGACTCCCCCCAAAACGGGCCTGCTGATGAACATAAAAATGGAGGAGGACTGGTCAGCATTTCATCCTACTGTACATGGGGTCAACATGAGTCAGAGGTCACTCAACTGCAACCAACAGACTAGCAAACTCACTCCTTTAAAAAAAAAAACAACAAACCCACCTAACTAATATCTCTTTGCTATTGTAAATAATACAGCAGTAAACATGAATGTGCATATATCTGTTTAAAATGAATATATAATTAGGCATTACACATATGACAATAGCCCAGAATAAGAGATACATTGCAAAGAGTACTGGGATAGAGGTAATTGTGCAACAATGAATGAATATTTTTTTTTAAAAAGTCAACTCAGGGAGGGGAAGGGAAAGAGGGAGTAAAAATGCAACAATGAGTAAATGAAAATCTAACTTTTCTGTGAACTTTTGTTAAAATCACAATTAAAATTAAAAAATATTTTAAAAACACAACTAATCAATTAGCAGATAATAACTAACAAAGTAGCAAACTTGCATGTCTTCTAAAACAATATGTTGTTGTTAGGTGCTGTCAAGTCGTAGATGACTCATAGCGACCCTATGAATGAAAGACCTGAGCACTGTTCATAGTTTCCAGAGGCAAGCCATTTTGGAAGGGGATGCCACTCCTGCTTCCAGGCTTGTTTTAATAGGGAAGCTCCAGCAAACACTGTCCACCATGGGTGACCATTACCACATTTGGCACATCAGTGTCCCAGTGTTCAGCATCACAGCAACCATGAGTTACCTCTGTACAGCAATGCACAGACCAGTGCTATACCACCTAGAAGAATGTTTCACAAAAAAACCAACTTGAACCAGGCCTGAAGGGCCTCAGATTAAAATCACCCACCTTGGGCTTGGTAGCATAACTTTATGTCCACTAGGCCATCGTAGCTCTATGTTGTCGTTGTTATTGTTCTTAGGTGCCATCAAATCATAGACGACTCATAGCAACCCAATTAAATTAAGCAAATTCCCTTGACCTTCCTGAGAGGTTGAGGGTCCACTTTCCAGGAATTTTGGAGCTGAAGTCCTCCCATCTTTACAATCTGAGGATCATGTTTTGTCCACTTTGTCTGTTTTCTTTTCAATAGAATATATTTACATGCTGTGTAGAACTGAAACAAACTTAAAGTTGACCCTCCAACAAGTTTCTGGAGACTATAAATTGAAAATTAAGAGACTGGCTGCCTGTCTTTGCTGCAGGGAGCAGCTGGTGTATTCAAACTATCTATCTTTTGGTTGGCAGCACAACTTCTTATTCACTAGTCACAAGAGTATATACTAATGTTAATATTACGGGGAGGAAGATATAAGAAGAGATATTCAACCAATCTATAAGAGGAAAGCTACTTCTTCAAAATTCAGAAAAACCACACTTTTTAAAGTTTTACTTGGCTACTTATTAGGTATATACTTAGTATAAAATGAATGTGTAGGCAATATCAAGAAAGTATGTAAAATTTTACTTAAGTAAAATATTTTACATTAAGTGGAAAAAACAGAGATATTCACTGTCAGATTTTACAAATGAGTTTGGCTCACTAGATTCTACAGTGCTGAACATTACATGTCCCCATGGAGTGATCCAACATGGCAGAAACTCAGTAAAATATGACAAGAAACTGTTCACTCTGTCATTAAGGGAAGTGCTTCTCCTGTCCCTGTAACACCTCCTGTTTTGCTAAATCAGGCACAGATAGAGGGGACAGTCTCTTACACTGAGGAAGGGCTGTCTTCACCTAGTTACTGGACAAACACTCACCTCCTTTCTCTAAGAAATCAAGAAATGAGATCCTAAAGGCTTGAAGCTCTGGAAAAAGCCCTGGCTTGGAGTAACCTATCAACTCACAAAACGTATTTTACTGACTCTGCAAAAGTTCCTATGTGCTGATATCACAGAAATGAATGAGAAATTCATATTTTTTTCCTTTGAGGAAAGGTAGCATGATGTAGAGACAGGGAGAGTAGCCTTGAACTTAGAATTAAAAGAATAGAGTTTTACCACCAATACTGGTACTTATCATTGGAATTTTAGGTGAGGCTCCGTCTAACATACTTTGGACATGTACATAGTTTGGGCATTTGGCCAGGAGGAATCGATCTTTAGAGAAGGACATCATGATCAGAAGGGAAGAGGGACAGGGCAGGAGAAGAAGACCCTGGATGAGCAGGCTTCAGAGCTGTTGTACATAGGGTCGCTATGAGTCACAAGCGACTCGACGGCACATAACAACAACAACAACAACAACTAAACTTCTTTAAATGTTAGATTTTTAATATTTTTAAAATATCTTTTCAGGCCCCTTCTGAGGAGTCAATGAGTTGACGGACATGAAAATGTTTATAAAATGTCAAACAATGTAAGAGTTAGAAGAAAACTTGGAAGATTGGTTAGGAATTAATTGACAGATTAGTAAGTGTAAATTGGTGATCCTTCCTCGCCATAGTCTCTTGCTCATATGTTGTTTCATGAAATTCTCCTGTGACTGCCAATCCCTTTTGGTATCATGACTCTGTATACTCTTTCCATCTTCTTTTAAATGCTACCTGGATCATTTAGTATTCTGCCCAAAGCATCCTTAAATATTGCAACTCGAGGCTTGAGTTTATTCTTCAGTTCCTTCAGCTTAAGAAATGCTGAGCAAGTTTGGCCCTTTTGATTTTCTGACTCCAGCTCCTTGCACATTTCATTGTAATACTTTGTCTTCTCTCACTGCCCCTTGGGATCTTCTGTTCAGCTCCTTAATATCTTGATCTCTTTCCTTTGCTTTGGCTTCTCAGTGCTTTAGTGCAACAGTCAGAGTTTTTTTCTGACATCCATCCATCTTGGTCTTTTCTTTCTCCTCTGTCTTTGCAATGACTTTTTGCATTCTTCCTGGATGATATTCTTGATATCTTCCCACAGCTAATTTGGTCTTTGCTCATAGTGTTCAAGGCCTCAAAACGGTTTCTGAGATGGTTTTGAAATTTAGGTGGGATAGACTCGAGGTCAAATTTTGGGTTCCATGGACTTAATTTCTTTTTCCTCAGCTTCAGCTGTATGTATGCAGAACAGATCACCCAAGACTCTGGACTGTAGGAGGAGGAATGTGACATCAGGATTGGTGGAAGAATCATCGACAAACTGCACTATGCAGATGACACAACCCTGCTTGCTGAAACTGAGGAGGGCCTGAAGCGCTTGCTGCAAAAGGTCAAGGACTGCAGCCTTCAATATGGATTGAAGCTCAACATCAAGAAAATTAAAAAAAAAAAAAGATTCTCACCACTGGGCCAATTGGCAGCATCAAGATGGATGGTAAAGAGATTGAGATTGAGATTGTCAACAGTCTGCTTTGCTCTACAATCAACACTCTTGGTACCAACAGCCAGGAAATGAAAAGATGAATTGCATTGGGAAAGTCTGCTGTCAGAGACCTCTCCAGAGTACTGAAGAGCAACAATATCAGTCTGGAGAATAAAGTGCACCTAATACAGGCCATGGTCTTTGCAATCAAAAAGCTGGATAATTGCTAGATATGATAGAAGGAGAATTGATGTCTCTGAGCTGTGGTGCTGGAGAAGAGTATTGAACATATCATGGACTGCTAGGAGAACAAACAAGCTGGTCGTGGAAAGGGTGATGTCAGGTTGCTTCTTGGAGGCAAGGATTCTGAAGCTTCATCTAACATACTTTGGACAGTTGCTAGGTGGGATCAGTCCTTGCAGAGGGATATCATGCTTGGGAGGGTGGAGGGACAGCACAAAAGAGGAAAACCCTTGATGAGATGGATTGAGTCAGTGACTGGGGTTAAAGGGGTAGGTGTATCAGAGACAATAAAATTGGCACAGGATAGAGCAGGGTTTATTTAGGGCTGTTGTACATAGGGTACATAGGGTCACTATGAGTTGCGGGTGACTTAACAGCACATAACAACAATACATAACTACAAATTAGTGATTGTATATGTGTTTTTATTTTTCAAAGTATTTAAATAGAGAGACAGCAAAGGAGAGGGCTGAGTCCTGAAATAGTCTATATTCTGACTTCCTCAATACCAGTTAAAAGGCTTCAAATGTTTATCCTTACGCAGACAAAAAAGAGGAAAATTATATTTCTCAAAATGCTTCTTAATGCTCAGTGTCCCTTGAGATGCACAGCTGATAGAATCTGAAATATTCCTTTTCTGATAAATTATAATTAGTCTAGTGATCATCCCAAAAGACATCTCCACTCAGCAAGAGGGTCATAATTAGATGACGCCTTGTAAGATTTATAAGGAATAATTTTTAGGTGTCCTTTCTACCTCTTTCTACAGGTGTAATATCTTATGTGATATTAATAAATCAATAAATTTGTTTCAAAACAACAAATACTTCCAACACAACAAGAGAAAGAAAAGAATCCCTTTCTCTACTCTGCATTCAGAGCTAAGAACAAAATTCCAAACAAAATACTCTGCTTTTGCATTTCTTAATGTGCATGAATAAAAATAGATTTCCATAAATTTATTTGTAAGTTTTTATACCTACTCTTCACTTATAGATATGATTAAGTTCCAATGGCCAAGTTGTTAGGTCAAAATTAGAATTATGTGAAAATGGAAGAAGATCACATTGTATCATAAAATGGAGGATAACTACATCATTACATAATTGCCAAACCACTAAGAATCAGTGCCCAGTTAATATGATACATAACATTTAACTGTCATAGCAGGTGTTACTCTTACCTCAAACCTCAGCATTCATTACAACCACACAGACATAATCCAGGCACAAAATAACTGGATAGATCTTTTACTATTCAAAATGAAAAATGTCCGATAATTATAGTCCACAAGTAAGGAGTAGGTATACAAATTGTACTGGGGCTGTTTGCACAGTAATGAAACAGAGATAAACATCTTTCTGATTTTCTTTGTTAAGTATCCATTTGACATCAGCAGTGATATCCCTCATTTCATGTTCTCTTCTGAATCCAGCCTCAATTTCTAGAACCGTTATGTCAATACTCTAGGTATTTTTATACTAAGTTCAGAAAAAATTTACTTACACGTGATAGTCATGATATCATTTTATAAATTCTGCATTCTATTAGACTGCCTTTCTTTGGAATGTGCACAAATGTGGATATCTTCCAGTTCGTGGTCCAGGTCATTGTCTTCTATATTTCTTGGCACAGAAGAATAAACACTTGAAGCACTGTATCCATTTGCTAATACATTTCAGTTGGTATTTATTCAAATCCTTGAGCCTTGTTATTCATGAATGCCTTCATTATAGCTTGGACTTTTTTTTATTTTAATGCTATCATTTTGGGATTGTAAACTACCTCCTGAAATGGCTGGACCAATTATATTTGGTACAGTAGCTGTGGGTATTTCTTCCATCTTTTAGTGATGCTTTTTGTGTCATTCAATATTTTTCCCATAGTATCCTCACTATTGCAATCAGAGGCTTGAATATTTTTTCTTCCATTCTTTGGGTTGAAAAAATGTCAAATAGTTCGTCCCTTCTGGCTTTCTAATTCCAAGTCTTTGAAGATTGCATTATAACACTTTTCTTTGTTTTCTTGAACCACCCTTTTGAATCTTCTGTGGCACTGTTAAGTCATCACTTCTTCGTGTACTTTAGCTATTCTAATTACAAG
This sequence comes from Elephantulus edwardii, assembly GCF_000299155.1. NCBI lineage: Eukaryota > Metazoa > Chordata > Mammalia > Macroscelidea > Macroscelididae > Elephantulus > Elephantulus edwardii. The sequence goes on along the minus strand of NW_006399797.1, from coordinate 16,998,453 downwards.
AATAAGTTTATATGTCCCTTCTGATATTCATTCTGGCCTTCTTTCTTGTATTTTCAATGACTTCTTGTTTTCTTTATATATTAAATCCATCATTGGCAAGGCTTCACTCATTAGTGTACAATGAATTAATTCTATTTTTTGAGATGGTATCTAAATTCAAACGAGATATGCTAAGGTTGTATTTTGGATGTCATGAATCTAATGGACTTATTTTCATTTTCCTTCAGCTTCAAGTCAAAATTGTATGTGAACATTATGGTCCTAGACCTTTAAACAGATATAACCAATTTGATTACTTTGCATTCTCTCTGGTGAGATCCATATATAGTTATCATTTATATCCTTAAAAATTACTTTCAATGAATAGGTTACTGGTCTTTAAAAATTCTGTCAGGTATTCTCCAGTGTCATATCTATTACCAACACTGTATTTTCTAGTTCCTGGTCCTCATCTTTGTTTCCAGCTTTTGAGTTACCATCACTAATGATTGTCAATGCATCTTGATTGCATGTTTGCTTGATTTCAGACTGAAGAAGTTGGTAAAAATCTTCAAATTTTGTCTCTTCGGCCCTAATGATTGAGGCATAAATTTGAATTCTTATGATAACTTATATTACTCGTGAAAGTATGGGTACTATCCTACCACTGATATTGTTCTACTTTAAGTTATATCTTGTAATGTTCTTTTTGATAATGCTATTTCTCTTCAATTTGTCATTCCTGACATATTAGATCATATGGTGGTTCTATTTATAATAGTAAATACCAACCTGTCCATTTCAGTTATTTCCTAGGTTTTGTATATCCAAACATTCAACTATCCATGATCATTCAACAGTATGGATCATAAGGAATCATGGATAGTTTTGTGAAGAAAACTAAGTAATTCTAAAACATTTGATTGTGTTCATGTGGAACCTGTACATAGACCAAGTAGCAGTTGTTCAAACAGAAAATAAAAAATAAAATTTTTAAATATCTCACAACTCACAGTGACCCTTCATTAGACTTTCAAAGCTATCCATCTTTACAGGAAGAAAATATCCACTTTTCAACCATAAAGAAACTAGTGGATTTGAATTACTGACCTTTTAGTTAACAGCCCAATGCACTATGCACTGTGTCTCAATGGCTTCTTACAACAAGAACAGAATTAGAGAATACTACATAGTTTAAAATGGTAGGAAAGATATGTGTGAGGGTTGTATCCTTTCACCATACTTTGACCAGACTCAATCAGTATGCTCAGCAAATAGCTAAAGAAATTGGGCTATAAGAAAAACGTGGCATAGGATTAGAGGAAGAATCCTTAACAACCTGCATGCAATATGTAGATGATATAAACTCCTTTGCTTAAAAGTAAAGAGGACTTAAAGAATTTACTGATAAAGACCAAAGACTACAGCCTTCAATATAGACTACACCTCAACATTAAGAAAACAAAAATCAGCTCTCTTCTCCTCGTTGATCCAGAGTGCCCTCTCTTCTTGTGCAGCCTCAGCCGCATCCCTGAGACACAATGGTGAAGGTCGGAGTAAACGGATTTGGCCGCATTGGGCGCCTGGTCACCAGGGCTGCATTTAACTCTGGCAAAGTGGAAGTTGTTGCCATCAATGATCCCTTCATTGACCTCAACTACATGGTCTATATGTTCCAATATGATTCCACCCATGGCAAGTTCAACGGCACTGTCAAGGCTGAGAATGGGAAGCTGGTCATCAATGGGAAAGCCATCACTATCTTCCAGGAGCAAGATCCTGCCAACATCAAGTGGGGTGATGCTGGTGCTGAGTATGTTGTAGAGTCCACTGGTGTCTTCACAACCTTGGAGAAGGCTGGGCCTCACTTGAAGGGTGGTGCCAAACAGGTAATCATCTCTGCTCCTTCTGCCGATGCCCCCATGTTTGTGATGGGTGTGAACCATGAAAAGTATGACAACTCTCTCAAGATTGTCAGCAATGTCTCCTGCACCACCAACTGCTTGGCTCCCCTGGCCAAGGTCATCCATGACAACTTCGGCATTGTAGAGGGACTCATGACCACAGTCCATGCCATCACTGCCACCCAGAAGACTGTGGATGGCCCCTCTGGAAAGCTGTGGCATGATGGCCGTGGAGCTGCCCAGAACATCATCCCTGCATCTACTGGCGCTGCCAAGGCCGTGGGCAAGGTCATCCCTGAACTGAATGGGAAACTTACCGGTATCGCTTTCCGTGTCCCCACCCCCAATGTGTCAGTTGTGGACCTGACCTGCCGTCTGAAGAAAGCTGCCAAATATGATGACATGAAGAAAATAGTAAAGCAGGCATCAGAAGGGCCCCTCAAGGGCATTCTGGGATACACTGAAGACCAGGTTGTCTCCTGTGACTTTAATAGTGACACCCACTCTTCCACCTTCTATGCTGGGGCTGGCATTGCCCTGAACGACCACTTTGTCAAACTCATTTCCTGGTATGACAATGAATTTGGCTACAGCAACCGGGTGGTCGACCTGATGGTTCACATGGCCTCCAAAGAATAAGATCCCTTTGGACCACCAGTCCCAGCAATAGCACTAGAAGAGAGAGAGAGACCCTCAGCTGCTGGGGAGTCCTTACCCCAACTTGATCCCCCCACACACTGAGAATCTCACATCCTTGACACAAGTTTCCATCAAATCCCCCTGAGAAAGGGGAGGGGCTTGGTGAGCCCATCTTGTCATGTACCATCAATAAATAAAGTACACTGTGCTAAAAAAAAAAGAAAACAAAAATCCTCACAACTCCATTTAAAAAAAAATCTGATTAAAGATTGAAGTTGCCAAAGATTTAATTTTTCTTGGATCCACAGTTAACATGCATGGAATCAGCAGTAAATAAATCAAATGACACCCAGCACTGGGCAAATATGCTGCAGATTTAACTTTTCTAATGTTAGAGAGCAAAGATGTCACCTTAAGGACTAAGGTGCATATGACCCAAACATGGTATTTCCAATTGCCTCAAAAGCATTTCAAAGCTGAGCAATGAATAAATAAGACAAGAATAATTGATGTTGTTGATGAACATGAAATACACCATAGAGACTATACACTAAAGAAAGACATCTAGCTTGGTAAAGCAAAAAAGAAGATGACTCTCACAAGATAGACTGGTGGAGCAGCTAGAACTAAATGCTTAAATACAGCAATGATTGTGTAAGGATGACCCAGGAGCAGATATTGTTTCATTCTTTGGTGCACAGGGGTGGTATGAATCAGTACCAATCTGATGGCAACCAATAACAATTGGCTCTTGATTGGAAATGGCACAGTAATGGGATTTTTCAAATTCTATTTGTACTTCTTAATCTTTGTTTGCTCATTATACGTAGGAAATAACACCAAAAGTTTTGATATCTTTAAAGTAGATAATTCATTTTAGTTATGAGCTAGTTAAAAACCAGCTTCTTCAAACTCTGGCCATGCATGGTATTATGGCCTATCTGAGGTCAGTAGTTACAAAGGTCAGCAGAGATCATTTTTCAATATGTAATTGATGGAATCCCAGACTTTCCTCAGGACAATTATCCTATTTTTTTAAAAATCCCAAAACAACTATTGCTTTTGCAGAGAAGGAGTACAGAATATAAATGGAATAAAGATTCCTGCCTTAAAACTAATCAGTAGGTTCCCAACTTCCAACTTTTTTTACAGATTTACTGTGTAATTTGTACAAAATGCTTTTGAAAATTCAGTAATGGGATAATAAGAACAGGACAAAAATAATGTATTCTTTTGATTTTGCCCTAATACCCAAAGAAGTAATGTCAACTAACCTTAGAAATATAGTATTAAATTTCACTGTTCTATCTTTTATAAATAATTTTTATTTCAACATCTAAAAGCTGAATCTTTTGCCATGAAAGGAAATACTCAGTACTTTGTCCTGTGTTGCTTGGCAACTAAGGGCTATAAATGGATTTTATGATTATAAAGGCACTAGAATTAATGTGAACATGTAAAAGTTGTAATAACTCCCTGGGGAGAGAAGCTTTTCTTTGAAAAAAGAAATTTATGGATATTTGTATATAGTTAATATACACTCCTGTTTTAAAATAAATGAAGTAAGCCATATGGTCACTTTTATGCTTATAAATATCCTAATAAAAATTTAAAATAACTACTGTGAACTACAACATTTAATCATTTAATCTCCACAACTCTTAAGATGTAGGTGCTATTATCTTCATATTACAGATGGAGAAAACCCAGAAGTTTAAAATGTAAAAACTGGCCCAGGATGACATGGAAGAATCTGGATTTGAACACTGGTTTTCAGCATAATAGGCTTTTAGCCCTAGAAAGTACATTTCCCAGAAACTAATATTTTAATATATGCTTTTGATCTGTGGTGTTGGAGAAGAGTATTGAATACCCCATTGATTGTCAAAAGAACAAACAAATATATCATGGAGAAAGTACAGCCAGAGTGCTCCTTAGAAGCAAAATGAAAAAAAAAAAAAAGAAGCAAAGATGATAAGCTTTGCCTCACATACTTCAGGCATGTTCCTAAGAGGGGCTATTCTTTGGAGAGAGACATGATGCTTGCAAAGGCAAAGGAGAGGAAGACCCTCAACCAGGTGGACTGACACAGTGACTGTCCCAATGAGCTCTAGTGAGTCAGGAAGTGTGAAGATGGCACAGGATAGGACAAGGTTCAGATCTGTTGTTCATAGGGTCACTGTGGGTTGTACTTGACAGCACCTAACAACAATATTTGAAGACATTAATAGCTTCAACTTTATGGTAAAGATGCTAATTCCAATTATCAAGTTATATGATATTCTCCTTAGAATGCATCACTTTTTGCTAATATTTCTTTATCAAATGTCAGAGCGCCATCTGACTAGGCTGTTTGTCTTGTCCATCACCAAGAGAGATAAGATGTAGTTAATACAATCCTCCACAATTCTGAGCAAATCCAGCTCCCTAAATTCTCTTTACAGATAATCTAGGCTACCGAGGGCTGTGCATAACCATCCTGGTTAGCTCAGTGTTGGAGTTCTTAGATCTTGGCATTCCCACTAGTGATTTTATCTTTTTATTTTCTGTAGCTGCCTGCACTATGAACATAAGCCATTGCCTTTTCCAACTAGTCCTTCATCTTATGGGGCTAGAGCAGGATTTTGCCAAAAAATACCAGATGGCGCTAACGTACCAACTATTCATATGCCAGAATTTTATCTACAGGATGGAATTACAAGCAAATTAATAACAACAAAGGTCTTAGTTAGTCTAACAAGAATCTTTGGTTCCACCACTATCTTTACAAATGCTTCTTTCCAACCTTTAATAGAAAACAAGTACATAGTAGGTAGGAACATAGGACCTAAGAAAGTCTTCTGTTCAAATCCAAGATCTGATACACACCTATTAGCTGTGTGACCTTGAACACAGTATATCACTTCTCTGAATTTGTTTCCTCATCAGTAAAATGGCGATAACATTATCTATATGCTCACTTTGTTGTTTGAGATAAGAATTACTGTAACTTTCCAACAATTAGTGCAATATCTAACATGAAGCTAGGCATTCATTAAATGGTGATGGTTTTCTTAATCACCCAGGACTGCTACAGGTTTCAAGGACCTTTTGTTGTTGTTATTGTTGTTAATGGATATTTTTATTAAACTACACAATACCACAGGAGCTATGGTGACTAGTGGGTAAGGAATTGTGCTGCCAACGAAAAGACAGGCTGTTCAACTCCACACGCTGCTCTGTGGGGAAAAGACAAGCAATCCCCTCTCATTTGATTAGTAGCTTTTGGCATCTTACTGGAGGGCTCCCTACAGGAAATAGCAACAAAATTACTTTACTAGATGGAGGATTGTTGATGGTCTTTCCTTCTTTCTCTGACCCTCTACCTTTCTAAGCATGATGTCCTTTTCCAAGGACTGCCCCCCCCCCCTTAAAATGATGAGTGTGGCACAAGATAGAGCCACACAGTTCAGATCTACTGTTCATAGAGTTCCCATGAGTTGTAATAGACTTGATCACACCTAACCAAAACAAGCTGGAGGGTCAGTAATGAAGGTCGTTGTTTTTAAAACAACATCAACACTGTCTGGTGTAATGATTGCATGTCAAGCATTATACAAAGTATTTTTAACATGTTTTCAGTTTCAACTCATAGTGTCTTTCTACACAACAGAAGAAAACCATGCCTAATCCTAGGCATCTTCACAATTGTTGCTACGTGTGAGTCCATTGTTGCAACCACTGTGTATCAGTTGATCTTATTGAGGGTCTTTCTCTTTTTTGCTGACCCTCTACTTTTTCAAGATGATGTCTTTCTTCAGGGACTGGTCCCTTCAAATAACAACATACATATGAAATCTCACCATCCTGATTTCTAAGAAAAATTATGGTTGTATTTTCTTCAAGAAAAAAATTTCCCCATTTTTCTCAAATTCCATGGCATATATATGTTCAAAATTTTTCATCAACATCATAATTTAAAGGCATCAATTCTTCTTCAGTCTTCCTTAATCGGTGTCTAGTTTTTACAAGCATTTGAAAGGATTGAAAGTAATATGACTTGCATGAAGTGCCCTTTAGTTTTCAAAATAGCATTTTCATGTTTAAACCCTTACAAGTTTTTCGCAACAGACTTGCCCAGTGCAATATGTAATTTGCTTTATTGGCTGCTACTTGGCTGTGGATCTAGAGAAAACAAAACCTACAATATAGCTTTTCCTGTTTATCAAGCTGTTGCTTACTTGTCTAGTTGTGAGGATTTTGATTATCTTAATGTGGAGGTATAATTCAGACTACAGGTTACATACAGTCCTTGAGCTCCATTAACAAGTGATTCAAGTTCTCTTCACTTTCAGCAAGCAAGATTGTATCACCTACATATTGCAGACTGTTAATGATAATCCTTTCTGCCGCCACATTCTTCTTCATATAGCTCAGCTTCTCAGATCATGTACCAAGCATACCCATTGAATAAGTCTGGTGAAAGAATATCCTGACATGCACCTTTTCTGATTTTAAACAATGCAGTACTTCTTGCTCTATTTGAATGACTGGTTTAGGGTCTAAATGCACAGGTTACATATAAGTATAGTTAAGTATTTTGAATTTACCATTTTTAAAATATTATCTATAATTTGTTATGATCCATACAGTTGAATGCATTTATCTAGTCAATAAAATGCAAGTAAATATCTTTCTGGTACTCTATGCTTTCTGTCAAGATCCATATAACATCAGCAATGAGATTTCTCTTCCACATTGTCTTCTGAGGCAGACTTGAATTTCTGGCAGATCTTGTCAATGCATTGCTCTGGCCATTTAAAAATTATCTTTAGCAAGACTTGGCTTACGTGTTAAATTAACAATATTGTTTGATAGTTTCTACAGTCTGTTTGATAACCTTTCTTTGGAATGGTCAAAACATGATTGCCTCAAAACAACTATGAGATATCATCTCATCATAGTAAGAATAGCAAAATTCAACAGAGCAGCAAAAAACAAATGTTGGTGAGGTTATGGAGAAACTGGAACCCTTGTTCACTGTTGGTAGAAGTGTAAAATGCTGCAACCACTAGGGAAGGCAGGATGGCGCTTTCTCAAAAAGTTGGAAATAGAAATACAATTTGACCCAGCAAGTCCACTACTGGGAATATACCCTAAAGAAACCACAACTGCCACCCAAGAAGCTATCTGCACACCCATGGTTACTGTGGCTTTGTTCAAAACAGCAAAGTGTTGGAAACAACCCAAGTGCCCATCAACAAACAAATGGCTAGAGAAGCTGTGGTATATTCACACAATGGAATATTATGCAGCACTTAAAAACAAAGACTTCATGAAATATTATAAAAAATGAGTGACCATGAAGGACATTATGTTGAATGAAATATCTCAATCACAAAAAGACAACTACTGCATAATGCCACTATTACAGAACAGGACAGATATGGGGCTTAGGGGAACCTATTAAAAGAGGAGATAAATAATGTACACGGCATTGAAACAGATGAGGGAGAGAACTATATAAAAGGAATATATGATTAGGTATTATTGGCATGACAAAAGTCCAGAATAAGAGTTGCAGAGTAAAGTGATTTGGGGGGGGGTAACTGTATAACAATGAAAGAACTTTTTTCCCAAAGAAAAAAGCAAACTGGGGGAGAGGGGGAACAGTAAGGGTAATGAGCAACAATGAATGAATGGAAATACAAGTTCTTTATAAACTTCCATTAAAATCTAAAAAAAAAGAAAAGAAATTTTTTTTAAAAAACCAACAAAACACAAACATGATTGCCTTCCAGTTAGTTGTCCAGATAGCTGGGTTAGCTTTTGTTGCTTGGTTTGGGTTGTTTTGTTTTGTTTTCATAGACAAGTGAGCACCTCCAGTCCTACATTTGTTTGTCAAAACATCTGAATTGTTCTGTCAATTCCTAGAGTTTGTGTTTTGCCAATGTCTTTGATGTCACTTGTACTTTTTCGTTCAATACTTTTGGTTCTTGATCATATACTACCTCCTGAAATGGGTGAGCATCAACCAATTCTTTCTGCTACTATAATTATGTTTTCTTTCCATCTTCCTGTATCATTCAATATTTTCGCACCAAAGCAACAACTAAATCCACTGCCATCATCCTGATTCTGACTCAGTGACAATATAAGACAGTCTGATGCTTGGAAGACTGAAAGGACAGCACAGAAGAGGAAGGCCTCAGATGAGATGGATTGATACAGTGACTGGGGCAATGCGGGTTGGTATATTGGAGTTAGTGAGAGTGGCTCAGGACAGGGCAGGCTTCAGAGTTGCTCTACACAGGGTCACTATGAGTTTAAGGCAATGTGACAGTACATAACAACAACAATAGGGTCTCCATGGCTGTAAGTATTTTTAGAAAAAACTACTCCATCTTTCTCTCACAGAGTGACTAGTGGATTTGAACCACTGACCTTTTGGTTGGCAGATTAATGCCTTAATCATAGTGTCACAAGTTTGCTCATAAAATCCTTTATTATTCCAATTGGAGACTAAATTTTTTCTTCAAGTCTTTCAGTTATAGAAATGCTGATCATACTCTTGCCTTTTGGTTTTTTAACTTATTTGCACATTGGGATATAATATTTTATGTTGTCTTATCAAATTTTACAAACATAAAATCAAAACACTACTGTCACTAAATTTATTCCAAGTAATAGTGACCCTCCACCAGTTTTCTGAGACTGTGAACCTTTATATGGAAGATCATTCCATGCTTCTCCTTTTGAATAGCTGGTAGATTCAAACCACCAACTCTTCAGTTATTAGACAAGACACTATCAACAACAACACCAATCTTATCCTTTCCTAAGAAGCAGATATTACTCCCATTTTATAAAGAAAAACAGTTCCTAAGTGGTACAAACACGTTGTACTTGACTACCAATCTAAAAGGAAGTCTGGGAGCAGAGCCCACCAACAGGTCCGTGAGAGTGATTCACCAACAGCTGTGCAGGAGAAAGATGGGCAGTCTCCTCTTATTAGCATTTTCAGCCTGAGAAACACGATGGAGGGTCACTGAAAATCACAATAGACTCTATAGTAGTGATTTTGAGTCTTAAATAATATAAAATTTGTGGTTTGACCGATGGTGATCTATTTCCGTAAAGATTGCAGTCAAGAAAATTCTATGGAACAATTCTTCCCTGTGACACATTGTTCACCTTTACTCAAAGTCAACCATAGGTAAGAAAATAATCTCAAAAAGCCCATTCATTTGCTAAGGCAGAATGTTAAATACTCAGTAGATGATTTTAAGATCTTGAGCAAGATAATACTAGTGTGTGTAGTGCACACGGGTGCCATCTAACCAAATTATCAGACTTACACGATGCTGTTGTTGTTGTTGTTGTTGTGTACCATCAAGTTGGAACCAGTGAGTTTTCAGGAGCAATCAATTGCACAGGAGATTGCCCATCTCTCTCTTATGGAGCAGCTGGTGGATTTGAACCATGTTCCTTTGGGTAGGTTGTTTAACTCTTTACCACCAAGCCACCAGGGTATGGACAACTTAAATATAGCCTGATGGGAAAGATGCTATAATCAGACAATCACCAAGATTGTTGTCTCAACTCCAAGTCCATTCTCTTGACCCTTTCCTAGTTTCAGAGCCTTTCTTTTGCTCAGGACTATGCTTTCCAAAGCACTCCTAAATTCTCCTAGTGATTTCTCAGTGTTCATCCCAGCTCTTAGCTCATAACCAAGGATGAGTTTTAGTCTGAAACTTTCATTTATAAACTTTCGTGTCAGATTCTCTCTCTCCTTAGAAACATCTCTATCATGTTTTGTACTGAACAAACACCATCTCTGTTTCTTCCCTAGTAATTAAGAGTTTCTTTTAAGGGGAAACACAGTGAAAGGTTGAAATGAGTCAGAACTGACTCAATGGCAGTAGGTTTGATTTTAGATTTTTAAAAGTTACCTGGAAAAGTAGAAAATTACTGAAACAGAGCAAACCTCCATCAGATAGTTGACATGGCATAGTAACCACAAAAAGGTACTTAAGCACAGGAGAGATTGGGAGAATGGTACAGAATTGGGTAGGATTTCATTCTATTATAATATGGTTACTTTGAGTCATTATGGTACCAATCAACAACAACGAAGTTGCCATGAAAGATATCAAATAAAAAAATTTAAAAAAAAGAAAGATATCAAATAGTGTGCAGGGTGCTGGGCTGCTAACCCAAAGATCTGTGGTTCAAATCTATCAACTCCTCTGCAGGAAGAAGAGAGACAGATCCCTTCCACAAACCTTTAAAACCTTGGGATTTTTATAGAGGTTCAATATGTGTTAGAATTTACTTTACTACAATGGAGTTTTTTAAAAAATTGTGTTTGTTTTTCTTTCGTTTACTGTCATCTTGAAGGAGCTCTGATGGCACAGAGTTCAACTACTTGGCTGTGAACTAAAAGGTCAGTGTTTCAAACCCGCCAGATGATCTGCAGAAGAAAAGCACTAGTGATAAGTTTCAGTAAAGATCTATAACCTGCCAAATGTTATAAATCCTCACCACTGGACCAATAGGGAGCATCATGATGGATGGAGAAAGATAAGTTTATGATTTAGTCTTGCCTGGATCCACAATTAACACTGTTGGTATTGTTGTTGTTGTTGTTGTTATATGTCGTCGAGTCACTTGCAATTCATAGTGACCCTAAGAACAAGAGCCCTAAACCCTGCTCTATCCTGTGCCAACCTCACTGTCTCCAACACACCTACTCCCATTACCCCAATCACCGAATTAAACCATTTCATCAAGGGTCTACCTCTCCTGCGCTGTCCCTCCACCCTCCCAAACATGATGTCTCTCTCCAAGTACCAGTCCCTCCTTGCAACATGCCCAAAGTATGTCAGACAAAGCTTCAGAATCCTTGACTCCAGGGAACATTCTGGCTTCACCCTGTCCAGGACAAACCTGTTTGTTCTCCTAGCAGTCCATGGTATATTTAACACTCTTCTCCAGCACCACAGTTCAAAGGCATCAATTCTCTTTCTATCCTCCCTAGTCATTGTCCAGCTCTCTGACTCATAACACGCAATTACAAAGACTATAGCCTGGATCAGGTGCACTTTAGTCTCCAGCCTGATGACATTGCTCTTTAGTACTCTGGAGAGGTCCCTGGCAGCTGACATTCCCAGTGCAATTTATCTCTTTATTTTCTGGCTGCTTGTGCCAAGAGTGTTGATTGTGGAGCCAAGTAGACTAAAACTGTGAATAAAATCTATTCACCATCTACGATAATCCTGCCAATCAGCCAAGTGGTGAGAATCTTTGTTTTCTTGATGTTGAGCCTCAATCCATAATGAAGGCTGCAGTCCTTGACCTTCTGCAGTAAGCACTTCAGGTTTTCCTCAGTTTCAGCAAGCAGGGTTGTGTCATCTGCATAATGCAGGTTGTTGATTAATCTTTCTCCAATCCTGATGCCACATTCCTCCTCATATAGCCCAGCCTCCTGGATGAACTGTTCTACATATAAATTTAAAAGGTATGGAGACAGAACACATCCCTGGCAGACACCCTTCCCAATTTTGAACCATGCACTGTCTTCTTCCTCTGTTCTGATGACTGTCTCTTGGTTCAAGTATAGGCTTAGCAAAAGCACAAATGTTCTGGGGTTACCATTCTTCTGAGAGTCAGCTTCAGTTTGTTGTGATCCACGCAGTGAAAAGCCTTTGCATAGTCAATGAAACACAAATAGACATTCCTCTTGTACTCTCTGCTTTCAGCCAAGATCCATTTGACATTAGCTATAACATCCATAGTACCACAGCCTCTTCTAAACCCAGCCTGCATATCTGGCAGTTCTCTGTTGATGCACTGTTCCAGTGATTTTGGGATCATTTTCAGCAGAATCTTGCTTGCATGTCATATTAATGATATTGTTCGATTATTTCTGCACTCTGTCAGGTCACCTTTCTTTGGAATTGGAACAAATATTGATTTCTTCCAGTAACTTGGCCAGGTCGCTGTACTCCAGATTTCTTGGCACAACTTAGGGAGCACATCCAGGACAGCATCTGTTTGTTGAAATACATCAATTGGTATGCCATCAACTCCTGGAACCTTCACTTTTGCCAATTCTTTCATGGCAGCTCGAACTTCTTCTGTCATCACCAAAGGCTCTTGTTTATACGTTGTTTCATGAAATTCTTCTGTGTCAGCCAATTCCTTCTGGTATAGTGACTCAGTACAGGTTGCATTAGAAAAAATCTGTTGTCAATGATGTTTCCTGAGTGCCAAACCAAACAATGTCAGTTTAGAGACCAAGGTGCACCTGATCCAGGCCATAATCTTCTCAATTTTTTGCATCAGAGAGCTGGACAACGAATAAGGATGACAGAAGAAGAACCAGTGCCTCTGAGTTATGGTTCTGGAGAAGAGTATGGAATATACCATGACTGCTAAGAGAACAAACAGGTCTCTCCTGGAGAGGATGGAGCCAGGTTGCTCTTTGGAGGCAAGGATTTTGAAGTATATTGCCAGGTATATTTTGGATATATTGCCATGAGGGACCAGTCCTTGGAGAAGACATCATGCTTAGAAGGGTGGAGGGACAGTACAGAAGAGGAACACCCTGGATGAAATGGATTGACTATGGCAGTGCAGTCAGATGTGTTAGACAGTGAGGTTGGTTCAAAATAGGGCCAGGTTTAGAGCCAGTGTTCATAGCATCACTATGAGTCAGTCAATGGCACATAACAAGAACAGCAGCTCTTACAGATAGGATTATTGAATTGGAATGAACTTAACTGCACACAACAAAACAAATTCACCAAAGATTACTATGACAGGCAACACACCTGAGTGTAATCTACATAAAAGCACTGATAAGCAGCTATGACCTCCTCTCCCAAGTTGATTCTCATATTAAAATATCTGTAAAGAAAAGAGCTTGTGCAACCACTGTGGAAGGCGGTATGGCACTTTCTCAAAAAGTTGCAAATAGAGATACCATTTGACCCAGCAATTCCACTACTGGGGATATACCCTAAAGAGACCAGAACTGACACCCAAGCAGATATATGCACACCCATGTTTATCGTGGCTTTGTTCACAATAGCAAGGAGTTGGAAACAATCTAAGTGCCCATCAACAAACGAATGGATAGAGAAGCTATGGTTTATCCGCACAATGGAATACTACATTGCATTGAAAAACAAGGAACTCATGCAATATTATTCAAAACGGATGACCCTGGAGGACATTATGCTGAGTGAAATATCTCAGTCACAAAGGGACAAATACTACATAGTGCCACTGTTGTAAAACAGGACTGACATCGGGGTTTGGGGGGAGACTGAGGAAGATGGGATAAATAATGTACACTGCATTGAAACAGATGAGGGAGAAAACTGTTTAAAAGGGATATGTGATTAGATATTATTGTCATGACAGGAGTCCAGATAGAAGGATGCATAGTGGAGTGGACGTGGGAGGGAAGGGATTGTAAAACAATGGGGGAACTTTTCTTTTACTTTTCAAAGAGAAGAGTGTACTGGGGGAGGAGTGGGCAGGGAGAAAAGTGCAACAATGAATGAATGGAAATCCAAAGTATCTGTAAATTTTCATTAAAATTAATTTTTTAAAAAAGGAGCAAAAACTAGGCTTCTGCTTTCCCATGAGAAGTTCAGCTGGTAAAGAATCCCTTTCATTTAACACATATTAGCAGTTTGGTTTTTTTTCTTTTATGTGTAACTACCACACACCAACTCATAGCTGACCCTGCATCAGGCTTTCAGAGGCTGTAAACTGCATGAGAGAAGAGAGCCCATCCTTCTGCCTAGGAGCAGAATTGAACTACTTACCCCTAAGCCCCTAGATTATGCAGATGTGTTTGACTGTGGAGATCATAACAAATGATGGATAACATTGAGAAGAATTAGCATCTCAGAAGACTTAACGGTGTTCATGTGAAACTTATACATAGATCACGAACAATGATCTAAAACAAAGGACCACAGAAGAGTTTAAAATCCAGGAAAGCACACATCAGGGTTGTATCTTTTCTCCATACCTATTAAATCTGTATGCTGAGCAAATAATTTGAAAAGTAGACTCTATGGAAAAGAATCAGTTGAGAAGATGGACTCCTGTAGCATCAGGATTGGAAGAAGACTTATCTACAACCTGCATTATGAAAAAAAAAATACACTCTTGCTTGCGGAAAATAAAGATTATTTCAAACACTTACTGAAGCAACTTAAGGACTACAGCCTTCAAAACTGATTACATCTAAACATCAAGAAAACAAAAATGAATAAAGAAGACAGAATAACAATTGGTGTCTTTTAATGGTGGTTAGAATTGAGGGCTGAATATCCTATAGACTGCAAAAAAACCAAAAACACAAGTCTGTCTGTCTTGGAGAACATGTAAACCACAGTCCTTCCAGGTAAGGATGGTGAGACTTCATCTTGCTTATTTGAGCATATTGTTAGGAGATACTCGTACTTGGAAATTGATATGTTGGGAAAGGTGGGGGGGTCAGAGAAATAGGGGAAGATGGTCTGACATGGTGACTGTAACAATTGACTGGAGCATGTCAAAGATCACGAGGGAAGCACAGTAGAGGGCAAAGTTCAGATCTGTTATTCATAGGGTCACTATGAGTAATAGTTGACACAATTGCACTCAACAACAACAACAACTACTACATTACATACCAGATACCAGATCTAAGCCTGCAAATATGAACAAAACAACATCCAGTCCTCACCTAGAGGTGTTTGCTGTTTTCTGTAGGAGTCAGACTTGTAAACACGTAAATTAAACTTCAATGGGAAGAGTGATAATGTAGTGTCTAATGCAAGATACTCGAGAACCTGGAGAATTTAGTTTCTAATTCTTCCAAGGGAATTTTGTTACAGGACTCAATTCAATGCCTTGTATTGAGTTGGAACCAACTCAGAGCTGACCCTCCACCAGGTTTTCACCAGGTTGTAAATCACACAAAAAGAGATTGCCCATCTTTCTTCCTCAGAGCTGCTTGTGGATTTGAACAAGCAGAGAGACACAGCTCTGAGTTAGGATCACAACTCCTTATGGACAGCACCACTAGAGTTTCTTTTGTTAAATGAAGAAGAAAAAAAGTCATTCAAGACAGAAGGCATAATACTAAAAAAAATGTCATGGTCTATTCAAGAAACTCTGAAAATCTCCATGTATAAGTAACAATATTAATAATAATGATACCAAGTGTTATTGTTCTAACATCATGTATATTCAGTCACTTGTTTTTCCCAATTTTGTTGTTCTTTTGTGCCATTGCGTCCACTGTAACTCATATTAACTTTACAAACAACAAATACAAACCCTGTGCTATCCTATGCTATCCTGTGCCATCCTCACCATCTCCAACACACTTAAGCCCATTGTTGCAGTCACTGGGTCAGTCCATCTCCCTGAGGGTCTTGCTCTCTTACACTGCCTCTCCTCTTCTCCAAGCATACTGTCCTTCTCCAAGGACTGGCGCCTTCTAACAACATGCTCAAAATATGTGAGACAGAGTTTCACCAATCTTGCCTCCATGAAGCATCCTTGTTTCACTATCTCCAAGACAGACCTGTTTGCTCTCTTGGCAGTCCATGTTATAGGGTAAGTACTCTTCACAACTCTGAGACTTCAGATCTTTTTCTGTTAACCTTAGCCATTGCCCAATTTTATACAGGTACCAGTATCATAATTTTTTAGATACAGTACAGAGGCACAGAGAAGTTAGGTAACTTTTCCACATATACATACCAGGTAAGGGATAGCATCAAGATTAGGACTCTGGATAAGGAGTATGCTCTAAACTGTCACACCAAAACACTTATAACAAACTGTGAGTGTGTGTGGGTCTGCAGAGAAACAGGCTGGCTATCATGTTATAATGAGATCATTATATCCAACTTCTAAAGAATTTTTAAGCAATGGCATTTGTCTAAACCAAAAGCAATGTGGTTGGTGGTCAACACAGGAGAGAAGTTATGAGACTCTTGCAAAAGACTAGAATCCCATTGAAAGAAAAACTGCAGCCAAGAGACATGTTTGAGGTTGAAGCTGCAGGCTTCGGTAAAGAAACAGCTCTAGACTGGAGGACAGCTGCTCCTGAAAACCTGCTCAAGTGTCAGCTGTGGGTCACTTACAACAGCACACAACAACAAACAACAGACTGCAGGCAGTATCATCAAGAACGACACTTCACTTTCCGATTTGGGTGGTGTGTTATAAGGTGACAGAAATGCAGGAGGCAGCAGACTGGAATCATGGAGCTCAGTTGATGAGTTCTATCCTTAATGGGTGAACAAGAAGACCACCCTCAACTAGATGGGTTGACATGGTTGACTGTGGCAATGGGCTTGAGGGTGCTGGAGATTGTGAGGATGGCACGAGACAAGGCAGTGCTCAGATCAGTTGCTCATAGAGTCGTACTCAACTCTACAGCACCTAACAAGATTCTGAATGGAAACACGATGGTCAGGCACTTATGCAAGCACATTATTGTTGTTGTTAGATGCTATTGAGTTGAATATGACTCACGTTGACCCTATGAGCAACATATCTGAGTGTATTAGGGATGATAAGGATGGCAAGCACATTAAAAAGTTATAAACATGCAGGACTGAAAGTCAGCAATGTAGTCCGAGATATGCTGATCCATGGGAATTAACGAGACCATTCAGGGTGACCTTCTGGTGCTCAAATAAGTTTCAGAAATGAGACTATGGGTAGACAAAGAGAAGGATAAGAATGAGAGGAAACAGGCTGGAAGAAAACCAGAAAATGCCAAGGAAGAAAATATTTTCCGTGAGTAAACAGAGAATGAGAGAGACAAATCCCAGACACATTCCAGGAGGATTAGGGCCAAATATTTTTAATGAAATCTAGCAATTAAGAACAAGAAGGAGCAGAAATCAGATTAAAATGGACTGAAGAGTGAATGGCAAGTGATTAATGAAGAAAATGTGTATTTCAGAGTTTGAAGATGGTTGCAAAAGAAAGCAAATGACTGTTGCAAAGAAGAAAGGAGAACAATTGTTCTCTTTGTTGACAACACTGATTTCCTGATTATGCTACTTCCGACCCCCACAGGAGGCCTATTACTCTCTCCTTTTTCTTATATTCATGATTCATATCAACATATTTAAATTACTGGTGCTTTTAAGGTATCCTTTCAAATACAGAATTTCCATTATGAAAGCAGCACAAGAATAAAAACCCAGCAAATGTTGATGCATTGCCAGAGAATTCCTCCTATCAAACAGAGGGCCAGCTGGACCCAGTTTGAAGAATCTCTTCAAGTCCCTTTGGCACTAGAATGTCAGTAACAAGCCCTGAAGATTCTTCTGCCCAGCACAAAGGAAATAATATTTCCCTGATCAGGTCAAGTAGCTCAAAGAGAAGTCATCTGTTCGTCTATGGCTATGACTAAAAGTGAGAACAGGATTTTAAGAATTAAACTCCCTTTTAAGATACTATTGGTAAAAAAAAAAAAAAGATACTATTGGTGTTAGTGGTTTAGTGACACTGTTATTCACAACTTGCAATATAAACACTAAATAACAACAGTTTTCTTCTGTTTTAAATCATATTGCAACTCTTCCTTTGCCAATCCATCTCTTTTTTAGATGCTGTCAACAACAGCTCATAGCAATTCTATGAAGAGAGGATCTTGTGCCATCCTCACAAAGTGTCCTGCTCAAGCACGTTGGGGTTGGTCACTGCATCAATCTATCTTGTTGAAGATCTTCAACATTTTCACTGACTCTCTACCTTTCTCAGCAAAATGAGACTCTCCAAGCCATTGTTCCTCCTGAAGTCATGCCCAGTGAGACAATGTTTCACAATCCTTGCCTCTAAGGAGCACTCTGGGAGCACTTCTTCCAAGATAGATTTTTTTTTCAGTCTATGGGTTATCCAATACTCTTCATCAGTTTAAAGGCGATGATTCTTCTTTAGTCTTCCTTATTCTTGTGCATCTTATCCAGATTCATAGGAAGCAGTTGAAAAGTTCATGATTTCGATCCAGTGCACCTTAGTCTTTAAACTGACATCATTGCTCTTAAGCACTTTGGTGAAGTCCTTGACAACAGATTTCCTGAAATGCAACACATCTTTTGATTTTATTGACTGTTGTTGCCACGGGTGTTAACTGTGGATCCAAGGAAAATACCACTGACGACCTGACTCTGTTCTCCATATAATATGATGCTGTTTATTGGCGCAGTGGTGAAAACTTTTGTTTCTTGATGTTGAGCTGTAGCCCGTACTGAAGGCTACAGAACTGTCTACTGCAGTGCTTCAAGTCTTCATTTTCTCCAAGAAAGGACATATCAACTGTATAAGGAAGGCTGTTGATAAGTCTTCCTCCTATGCTGATGCCACATTCTTCTTCATAAAGTTCAGCTTCCCAAATGACCTCCTCAGCGTACAGACTTGGAGAAAGAATAGAACCCTGATGCACACCTTTTCTGATTTCAAACTATCCAATGTTCCCTTGTTCTGTTTGGACAGCAGCTTCTTGATTTATGTATAGGTTTTGTAAGAGCACAGTTAAGTGTTCTGGGATTTCCATTCTTCTAATTAGCCACAATTTTTATGATCCACACAGTTAAGTGCCTTTGTATAATTAATAAAGTATGAGTTAAAATCTTTCTGATAGTCTCTGCTTTCAGCCAAGATCCATCTGACATCAGCAATAATATCCCTGGAGTCACAGCCTCTTTTGAATCCACCTGGAATGTTTGGAAGATCCTTGGTATGTACAATTCCAGTCATTTTTTTTTAATCGTCAGCATTTTACTTGCATGTGATATTAATGGTATTAATCAGATAATATTTATGTGATCATTTTCACAGCCTGTTGGATCACCTTTTCTGGAAATAAGAACAAACACGGATCTCTTTCAATCAGTAGGTCAGGTAGCTGTCTTCCACATCTGTTGGCAAAGATTGATGAGTCTGGAGTAGAGTAGACTCAAAATCCAGTGATGAGGGTCCGTATAAAAATTATAAGAGGAGGAAAGTCACAAAGGAGAAAGTAATGGGAAGAGACAGGAAGTGATGTGTCTACAAGATTAGAACACGAAGACTGCTGGCAACTACAGAACATTGGAGAGAGGCACAGGACGCACCCTCTTCTACAAGCTTCAGTGAGCAAGGCCCTGCAGACACCCTGATTTTGTACTTCTGGCTTCCACAGCTGCGATGGAATGCATTTCTGTTCTCTTTAATCCAAGTCTGTGGTTAATTGTTAACAGTAACTCTATGAAACTACTCTCTCTTGAAAGTTAATTCCCTAACTTCTCCACAGCCCTCAAACAATTCTCCATGATCACTCCCAACACTAACGTTTATGGTAAGATAGAAGTTATCTAGCTTAGGTTCCAGGCCTGAGTTCTAACTATCTGCACCTGTCCCAGATGTACTGCCACTCCTCTTATTACAAGAGCAGTGTTCCTCCTAAAGGCAAGCTTCCCATATTCTCACCTCCATCATGCATTTATCCCTTTTTACTAAAAAGTTCCCATAAAAAAATCATGCATCTCCCACTTTATTTATTTCTTTTTAAACCTATTTTGATTGCATCTCAACGTCAGGAAAACAAAGATTGTTACCACTGGACCAATAGGCAGTGTCATGATGGATGGTGGAGAGACTGAAACTGTCAACAGCTTCATCTTACTTGGATCCACAATTAACCCTTGGTACAAACAGTCAGGAAATAAGGAGAAGCATTGCATGGGGAAAATCTGTAGTTAGAGACCTTTCCAAATTAATGAGTAGTGATGTCAGTTTGAGTACTAAGGTGCATCTGATTCAGGCCCATGGCCTTTTCTATTACTAGGTAGGCATCCAAGAGCTGGACAATGAATAAGGACTACAGAAAAATAATTGACAGTTTTGAGCTGTCATGTTGGAGAAGAGCACTGAACATCTCATGGACAGCCAAGAGAACAAACAGATATATCTTGTAGAGATTGCAGCCAGAGTGCTCTTTGGAGGCAAGAATGATGAGCCTACACCTCACATACTTTGGACATGTTTCTAAGAGGGGCTATTCCATGGAGAGGGACATGATGTTGGGAAGGGTGGACGGTCGGTGAAGGAGGGGAAGACCCTTAAGCAGGTGGATTGACATGGTGACTGCTGCAATGGGGTCTTGTGTGTCAGAAAATGTGAGGATGGTGCAGGACAGAACAGGGTTCAGGTCTTTTGTACACAGGGTCGTGGTAAGTCGTGCTCGACTCGACAGCACCTAACAACATCAACAACTACAGGCCTCATACTTCTCATGGGAGGGTGTCACAAAACTGCTTGGATATTAAACTGAGAGATTGATAAATATGTAGCATCTGTTTCAGACATACTCTGGTTGCACTTCAAGACAGATTTGTTTGTTCTTTGGTAGTTCATGGGATATTCAGTACTATTCTTCAATACTACAATTCCGAGGCATCAGTTCTTCTGTCATCGTTAGACAACATCCAAATTTAAAAGGCATAGGAAACAACTAAAAAGATCACAGCTTGTATAGGGTGCATTTTATTCTTTAAACAAATATCACCACTCTTTAGAACTTTGGAAGAGCCCTTGGCAGTAGATGTTACCAATGCAACACATCTTTTGATTTCTTTCTTTCTTACTTTACTTATTTTACTTCATATACCATCAAATTGGATCAAACTGGCACCGGAGGAGATTACCCTTCTTTCTCCAGCAGAGCATCTGGTGGATTTGAACCACACGCCTTCAGGATTGCAGTGCAGCTTCTTTGCCACTAGGCCACCTGCCTTGAGTACTGCTACTAACAGTGTTGATTGTGGATCCAAGTCAGATAAAATCATTGACAATCTTCTTTCCACCACCTATCATGATGTTGTCCTCTTGGTCCAATGGTGAGGATTTTTGTTTTCGTAATATGGGGTCAAGATCAGTGGAAGATCTATCAACAATCTGCATTATGCAGATGACACAACCCTGCTTGTTAAAACTGAGGACCTGAAGCGCTTGCTGCAGAGGGTCAAGGACTGCAGCCTTCAATATGGATTGAGGCTCAATGTTAAGAAGACAAAGATTCTCACCACTGGACTAATTGGAAGCATCAGGATGGATGGTGAAGAGATTGAGACTGTTCACAGCTTTAGTTTGCTTGGCTCCACAGTCAACACTCTTGGCACCAGTAGCCAGGAAATTAAAAGGTGTATTGCAATGGGGAAAGTCTGCTGTTAGGGACATCTCCTAGTACTGAAGAGCAATGGTGTCTCTCTGGAGACTAAAGTGGGTCTGATACAGGCCATGGTCTTTGCAATCACATGCATCAGAGAGTTGGACAACGACCAAGAAGAATAGAAGGAGAATTGATGTGTCTGAGCTGTGGTGCTGGAGAAGAGTATTGAGAGTACCATGGACTGCTAGGAAAACAGATTCATCCTGGGAAGGGTTAAACCAGGTGGCTCCTTGGAGGCAAGGATTCTGAGGCTCCATCTGACATACTTTGGACATGTTGTAAGGAGAGACCGGTCCTTGGAGAGAGACATCATGCTTGGGAGGGTTGAGGGACAGCACAGGAGGGGAAGGCCCTTTATGAGGTGGATTGATTCAGTGACTGGGGTAATCGGGATGGGTGTGTCAGAGACACTGCAATTGGCACAGGACAGAGTAGAGTTTAGGGCTGTTGTATACAGGGTCGCTATGAGTCGCAAGCAACTCGATGGCGCAACTAGATGGCACATAACAACAACAACAACAACAACAATTTTCAGATGTAACTCATATTGAAATCTTTGGATTTTCTGCAGTAAGTGCTTCAAGTCTTTTCCCTTGACGTTTTCTTCATTTGAAGTCTTCTTCACTTGAAAGCAAGGTTGTATCATTTGTATAAAGCAGGTTGCTGATGAGTTTTCCTCCAATCTTGATGCTATATTTTTTCCTTCAGAGTGCAGTTTCTTGAATGAGTTGCTTAGCCTACTATGTAAAGGATAGAACCTTGACACCTACATTTTCTGATTATGAATCATGCAGTGTTCCCTTCATCTTTTCTGGCCACTGTTTTTTGGCCTATGAATAGGTTTTGAATAAGCTCAATTAAGTGTTCTGGGATTTTCACTCTTGCCAATGTTAGCCATAATGTTTTACCAACACAGTCAAATACATTTGCATAATCAATGAAATACAAGTTTCTTTCTGGTATTCTCTGCTTTCAGCCAAAATCTACTTGACATCACCAATGATATCTCTCATTCCTCTTAGGAATCGAGCTTAAATATCTGTAGATCTACTGCTTTGGCCAATTTTTAATAATCTACAGCAAGACTTAATGTGCATGTGATATTAACAATACTGTTTGGTAATTTACAAGTCTGCTAGGTCAGCATTTTTCAGAATGTTATTGTTGTTGTTCTTATGTGCCATCAAGTCGCTTGCGACTCATAGCGACCCTATGTACAAGAACTCTAAATGCTGTTCTATCCTGTGCCAACCTAGCCATCTCAAATGCACTTATTCCCACCGCTCCAGTCACAGAATTAATCCATCTCACCAAAGGTCTTCCTCTCAGTCGCTGCCCTTCCACTCTGCCAAACATGATGTCCCTCTCCAAGGACCAGTCCCTCCTTGCAACATGCCCAAAATATGTCAGACGAACCTTCAGAATCCTTGACTCCAGGGAACACTCTGGCTTCACCCTCTCCAGGACAAACCTGTTTGTTCTAGCAGTCCATGATATATTTAATACTCTTCTCCAGCACCACAGCTCAAAGGCATCAATCCTCTTTCCATCAACCCTATTCACTGTCCAACTCTCTGATACATAGCACATAATTGCAAAGACTATAGCCCTGATCAGGCACACCTTAGTCTCC
Organism: Elephantulus edwardii; assembly: GCF_000299155.1. NCBI lineage: Eukaryota > Metazoa > Chordata > Mammalia > Macroscelidea > Macroscelididae > Elephantulus > Elephantulus edwardii. The sequence continues at coordinate 16,975,073 of NW_006399797.1, read as the reverse complement.
AGCCTGACATCGTTGCTCTTCAGTACTCTTGAGAGGTCCCTCACAGCCGACTTTCCCAATGCAATTCATCTCCTGATTTCCTTGCTGCTGTTACCAAGAGTGTTGACTGTGGAGCCAAGTAAATGAAAACTGTTAATTATCTCAGTCTCTTCACCATCCATGCTGATGCTGCCAATTGGCCCAGTGGTTAGAATCTTTATTTTCTTGACATTTAGCTTCAGTCCATATAGGAGGCTGTAGTCCCTGATCTTCTGCAACAAGCACCTCAGGCTGCATTGTCCAGAGCAGACCCGGAAGCAGTGACAGAAAAGATTTTTGGGAGTCGGGGGAGGAGCGTGGCAGAGGTTTTTGTTTTGGTTTTGGTTTTTTGTTTGTTTTTTTTTTTTTTAGAATAGGAACAAAAATATATTTCTTTCAGTCAGTTGGTCAGGTAGCTATATGTGTCAGTAGAGACTAGTGAGCACATCCAGGGTTACATTTGTTTACTGAAACATCTCAACTGGCATTTCATCAGTTCCTGGGACCTTATTTGTTTGCCAATGACTTCTGTGCATCTTGGACTTCTTTCTTCAGGACTTGGTTCTTGATCATGCGCTACTACCTGAAATGGTTGTATCAGCCAATTCTTTCTGGTATAGTGACTGTGTATTCCTACAGTCTTCTCTTTTTAAATGTATTATTTGTTCATGCCATCACTTTTTTTAAAAAACAGTATTTATTATTAATTCCAATGAAAATGTACAGAGACTTTGGATTTCCATTCATTCACAATCATTCATATAGCTTCATTCATGCACACTGTGTTTTATATAATTGATGTTCATCTATTACTTTTATTTCCCTGTCTCAAGTCCCTGTTGCATCTTACCCATTTCTTCACCCTCCATACCCCACCGCTGTCCTGTGGCTTCCTCTTCCTTCTTCATCTGATGCTCTATCAATCAAGACTTCACTCAGAATCCTTCAGTATTGCCACTTGAGGCTTGAGGAATGGTGAATGTGTTCTTGTCTTTTGGATTTCTAACTCCAGCTCCATGCACACATTTCATTATAATGCTTTTTTTTAATCTTCTTTAGCTATGCCACTTGAATTTTCTGTTCTGCTCTCTTATCTCAGTATTCCTTCCCTTTGTGTTTGCTTTTTTCCAATTCCAGTGAAAGGTTTTTGGTCTTGTCTTTTTTTTTTCCAGTCTTTGTTATGGTCTTTTGCTTTCTTCAAGAATAATTCCATTCCACACAACTGGTCTCATTATTGGCATCATTAGTGTTTGCTGTGTCAAATCTGGTCTTGAGATGGTTTTATATTCAGTTGGGATACACTCAAGAACACACTTTGATTCACATGGACTTATTTTCATTTTATTCAACTTTAATTTGAACATGCATATGAGCAAATGATATATTATTGAATGATTAACAGATAACAGTAATTAATTAAATTGCCAATTAAGGATTGGTAAATAAATAGCCAGAGTGTAAATATTTTAGGCTTTGGGAGTCATGTGGTCTTTGTTGTATCCACTCAGTTTGGCCACTATAATATGAAAGCAATGTAAAAAGGAAAAAAGATAGGAATGCCAATAAAACTTCATTCATAAAAATGGGCTGCAGACCAGATACAGTCCACAGCCTTATTTGTCAATCTCTGTTATAGATGAACAACTAACAATAATGAGAGATGTCCAGTGAAAAAGCCCAGTAATAAATAGAATAACCCCTTTTCATTTTGAAAAACTAAAAAATCTGGCACTAAAATTTTAATTTTTGAGATTACATGTGATAATGTGATATAAATTATTTTTAGGATATTATAATTGTCTATGTGCTGAACTTTTAACAAATAAAAAGAAATTAATATTAATCATATTTATTGCTCTTTTTAGATGTCATCAAGTTGACTGTGAACTACCCTGTAAACAATGGATCTGAATCCTGCCCTATCCTATGCCATCTTCTTCATCTCTGATATACTTAAGCCCATTATTATAATAACTGTATCAATTCATCTTGTTGACAGTCTTCCTCTCTTTCACTGACCCTCCACCTTTTCAAGCATGATATTTTTTCCAAGGACTGGTCCTTCCTAAGATGTCCAAAGTACATAAGATGAAGTTTTACCATCCATGCCTCTAAGGCACATGCTAGATGCACTTTCTCCAAGGCATATTTGGTTTTTTGGAAGTTGATGGGATACGGACAGTGAATAAGGATGACAGAAAAAGAATTGACGGTTTTGAGCGGTGGTGTTGGAGAAGAGCATTGAATATCTCGTGGACGGCCAAGGGACCACACATATGTCTTGGAGAGGGTGCAGCCGGAGGCCTCTTTGGAGGCAAGAATGATGAGGCTTCGCCTCACATACTTTGGAACATGTTACTAAAGGAGGCTATTCCTTGGAGAAGGATATGATGCTTGGAAGGGTAGAGGCTCAGAGAGGGAGAGGGAGACTGTCAACCAGGTGGATTGATGCAGTGACTACTATAATGGGATGCTGTGTGTCAGGAAGTGTGAGGATGGCATAGGACAGAACAGGGTTCAGATCTTTTGTTCATAAGGTCAATATGAGTCATACTTGACTCAATGGCACCTAACAACAACAATCAGCAACACACCCAAACAAGCCCTCTGGCTGCACCCTCTCCAAAACCTATCTGTTTGTTTTCTTGGCCGTCCATGGGACCCAGGTGACCACCACTAAATTGCCCACTGCCAGAAACAGAAGATTTAATGAGTGGTATGAATCTTAGTTCTGAAATAAGATGTAAATTCTTTTGATTTTATGTTCCTTCTTTCCACCTGTGGCAAAAATAAAGCAGAGACACAACTCCACTATTTTGATTGCTTCAATCTATTTCTTGAGCATGGCCTGTCACTATTTAGGGTCTGTCTGACACAATCCTGTGTTCAATTTCATTTAACCTTTAAACATCTGCTATTTGTCAGACACTTCACTAAGCACAAGAAGTATGAAAGCAGTTTGCTTCCTGGATGCTGTAAATGTGCAGGTCTGTCCTTAATTCTTTCAGCCAAGAAATCCCTTTAAACACATAAGAGCTATTCCCTTCACATAGATAACTGGCTGGATCTGTCTAACTGATAAGAAACCAAAGTCACACAGATGTGGAACTTCCTAATGATAGACTTAAAAGGTTCTACCGAAAAAGAAATCCTGGCTTATATTTTCACAGACCCACCATTAAGATATTAATCAGTTAAATGAGAATTTCAGATTTTTGGAAGGAAGAAAACTTTTATAATTTTGATACATAGTATGTTTCTCCCTTAAGAGGGGAAAAAGGGGGCGATTAACTTAAAATCATTAACTAGTTATACATTTTTAAAGTGTTGTGAAACCAAACATGGGAACCAGGGAAGGGGAGTTTTTTGCTGTTTCTTGCTGGTCTGTATTTAATTATACCATGGGAAAAAAGTTTTGACAAAAACCCTTTTCCCCCTTTTCCTCCACTTTATTCAATAATTTAGACCTAAGACTCAAAATCTGTAACTTTTGTTTTAAATAGAAAATCTGTAATTTTAATTAGAAAAATTAATATTTTCATTAAAGTTAACATTTTAATAAAAATCTCCCACAGGACAAGTTAGAGCCGGAACACAGACAGCTGTGCTCTTTGTTAGCTTCTTTCCATAACAAAGCTAAAAGAAAGAAATCAGGCACATTCTTAAAATAACTCTTCTTTTTGTTTTGCTACATTTGCAGCAAATAAACTTCTCATTTCCATTTCAGGAGGTCTATTGCAAGAGGATCCACTCAACGGCACCTAACCACAACAATATGGAAGTCTTTTGAACAACACAAAGCTTAAGTAATTCTAAAAAGGTGAACAGTTATAAAGCATGAGCCATGCCGTTTCTCCACATTCGTGACTATAAATCAGAAACTGGCCTCTTACCTTCAAAGAATTGTTGCAGGGCCTCGTTTTCGCCCACCATATCCATGGTGCCGTGGTCCTAGTAGCCCTTCCTCATAGAACAAATGTTATCAGACCTCCGAAGTGCTGTCCTCTAGACTCCGATCCTATGAAAATCTTGAGAAAGCTTCATTTTCTTTTAATGGAAGGAAGCCTATCTTCAGACATCCAGCTGTGCCCAAGAACAGCTAAGTTGTCAAAATGTGACTTTCATATTTCCTATGAAATTAGGAAGACAGACAAAGGCAACATGGAGGGGAGGAAACTCAGAAAGGGAAACGGCAGCACATTCATCTCAATGTAGGGAACTGTTTCTTCTCTGTCTTTTGTCTTAAAGACCTTTGTCCTTAGTGACACATGTAATTACATAAATGGGCAATAAAGACAGTGTTATCTCTCATTTGTCCTTTTCCATCAATATATTTATATCTCCTCCTCTATCAGCCACATCCATTTAGCCACTATGAAGCAAAAGACTGTGTGTGTCAAGTCGGAGAAAAGCAAAACACAATTCTCACTATTACATATTCCTAGAAGAGCATATGATCTTAAAATCTTTTAACAGTGAAAAGCTGGAATTTATTTAAATATAATAACATTTACTCATATGGAAATACACATTCCCAAATATACACATACTCTGGTAAGAAGCTGTGGGGCTATCCCAAAGGCACATGGTTCAAATCTACCAGCTGCACCAGGGGGAAAGGATGGGCAATCTCCTCCTATGCAATTTACTGCCTCTGGAAACCTGCCCTCCGGAGGGTCAGCTATGGGTCGGTTCCAATGCAATGGCACACAACAGCAACAATTTCCTCCAGTTTGATTTTATTAAAAATATAGACCTTAAAGTATAAAAAGTCCCCTAAAAGCAACAGATCTGTATTACCAACTTCAACAGTCTTTACAACTAAGTATATAATTCCCAAGAAATAGGTTTCACTTGTAAGTGCAAACCTATACTCAACTGAAGCAGGAGGGGCATCCACTTCCTAAACCACATGCCTCTGGAAACTCTATGAACTATGAGAAAAGACGATAGTTAATAGGAAAGCTTCAGGTCTTTTGTTCATAGGGTCACTAAGGCAATCAGCAACAACAACACTACGTATATAATTCCCAAGAAATAGGTTTCACTTTTAAGTGCACACTTATACTCAACTGAATGTTTTGTTTTCACTTATACTTGTATTCCAACTGATGGCAACAGTAGAGGGCACAGTAGAACTTCCCCAAAGGTTTTCTAGGCTGTAATCTTTTAAGGAAGCAAATTATTAGATTATTCTTCCTGTGGACTGCCCGGAGAAAGTTGAGGGGAAACAGAAAAGGAAAGAGTTCGAGAATCCAAAGTGCATAATTCTCAGGCTATCATTAAATTGACAGTTCGCAGCACTGGTGATGCAAACCTACGTGAAACGTGCTAAAACCAGAGCTCTCTTCACCACTTGCTATTATTTCCAATGGTGAGGTGAGTTAAGGTGACTGTAGTTAAGCAAATCACATACACAGTGGCAATTCAGCCAAACAAGTGAGAACGGTTTATTAAGGTAATAAGACAGAGGCATAGCTAGTGAACGGGAGGCCACACAAGAGTTAAAGTGAAAAAGAGGGGAAAGGGGGAAAGGACCCCTGAAAAAGAAACGGGTGAACCCTAACCTTAGATGATGCGTTCAGCAGAAAAGCAAAGCAAGAGAAGGCTGCCAGTAGGGGGACACACCTTTTAATGACGCCCAATCTGGTGAGTCCAGGCCCTCAGGCACTTGTGTGATTGGCTGAGGAGAGGCCTCCTTCCTGGGGTAACCAATCACATTGGTACAATTGTAATAATTCCCTTTCCGATTCCTGGGAGACTCCAGTCCTTTTTTATAAGAGTGAGAGAGACCAGGTAGCAATTCCTGCATTTAACACTAAGCAATAGGCTGCTACCAAAAGATGAGGAATTCCAATTCAGAAGTGGTATAATTCTAAATAAAACTGCTCCTTGAAACTGAGCAAAGCTGGAAAAAAGAGAGGAAAACCCTCAAGGAGACACAGCGACTCCAGCAATGGGCTCAAGCCTATCAGAGATGATGAGGATGGCACAGAGGAGGGAAAGTTCAGCTCTATTTTTCATAGGGTCGCTGAGTTGTAGCTGACTTGACAGCACAAAATATCAGCAATAACATACAGGTTTGCAAGCAGGAGTGGCGTCCACTTCCTAAATAACATGCCTCTGGAAACTCTACAGACTTTGATAAATGTCGATAGTTGTAGAGGGGCTTCAGGCCTTTTGTTCCTAGGGTCGCTATGAGTGGTGCTCGACTCCAAGGCAATCAACAACAACACTGGACTCTGGACCTATATGGAGCTTAAAGTAGCTTAAAAAAATAAATGTCTTAGCTTGTTTCAATTCAACTTGGACTAAGCTCTCTGCTGGGTGTGGAAATACAATAAATAAGTAATGAATGGCCCCTGTCCTTTACAGGCCTAAATCTAGGTCATGAGAAAAACACAAGTAACTATACACAAGTAACGATATCTGCAGGCTGACTCTGCCAAAAGGTAAAGAAAATGTGTGAAAGAACAGACGCAAGATTAGTTTAACCGGAGACGACCTGAGAAAGCTTCATAAAAAGCCTAGATTTAAAGAAATTTAAACAGTGAGTACATCTTTAAACACATGAGCAACGGCTTAAAAAGAAAGGGGACAGATGTAGTGAATATTAAGTAGCATGCCAGAAAGCAAATGAAAGAAACAAAAAAATAGGTCAAAAAATTGTTTTACAAAGATTCTACTGGATTTTGACTACTACATGAAATTTTACTATGTGCATATTCATTTTATCTACTGATAGTTTCTGTTTGGGTGAATGAGGAGCATGGTATCATTAATGTAACTCAGAAAGATAACAGAATGAATGGACTGGGTTAGTAACAAAAATAGGTGGTGGCTTATTGTCCGGATCAAGTTGCCCTATTAACTCAAAGGCGTTTCCGGCAGGTGGAACCACCAAGAGCTCTGATGGAGAAGGATGGGCAGTCTCCTCTCATTGTAATTTGTAGCTGTGAGGATCCCTGCAGTTGGAGGAAGTGAGTTTGAGTCTGATGAACTAAAGTTAGACTCATTCAAAATGTACGCAGGAATTCAGGTAGGGAGTAATAAGGCCTGAAACAAGATGATAAAGAACCAAAATAAACTTGGCCAATTATTGGCTATGAGAAGTAATGGAATCAAATGTGAATTGAAAAGGATTTCCAAATTTTATATATAACTTTGTATATACAGGAAAAATACTACACTAAATCCACTCTGAAATGATGATTCTAGAGTCTATTCAACAGTTCGCCCAGAGACTCCACAGTCTCACCAACAGAGTAATAATGAGTGCATAATAAAGAAACAAGCTACAGAGAGAAAAAAAAATCTGGTTTTAGGTGGATTGTTTCCATTCCTAACAATCCTATGAAAACAGAACCACCAACCTGTCCTGTATCATCCTCACAATCATTGCTGTATTTTAGTCCAATTTTACAACCATGTCAATCCATTTCCTTGAGAGTCATTTTTTTACCAAGCCTATAAAGAAATAGAAGCTGGATTTAGAAGAGGCTGTGGCACTAGGGATATCATTATGTCAGATGGATCTTGGCTAAAATCAGAGAGTACCAAAAGAATGTCTATTTGTGCTTTATTGTCATGCCAAAGGCTTTTGATTGTGTGGATCACAACAAATTGTGGCTAACATTGAGAATGTGAATCCCAGAACACTTGATTGTGCTTATGTGAAATCTATATTTAGACCAGGGAACAGTCATAAGAACAGAGCAGAGACGCTGCATGACTCAAATCAAGAAAAGAGTGCATCAGGGATGCAGCCTTTCTCCGGACCGTTTCAATCTGTAAACCCAGAATAAGAGATATATCATTGTAAAGAGGATTTGGGACAGTGTGTGTGTCAGGGCGGAGGGTGGGGGGAGATAATTGTGCAATAATGAATGCATTTAAAAAAATAAAGTTAACTAGGGGAGTAGGAAGAGAGAGCAAGGAGGTAAAATGTGCAACAATGAATGAGTGAAAATCTAACTTCTCGGTAAGTGTTCATTAAAATCACAATTAAAATAAAATTTTATTTAAAAAAAAATTTGTATCCTGATCATCCGGGAGACTGGACTCTTAAGAAGATCAGGATTGGAGGAAGACTCATCAACAACCTGCACTGTATAGATGACACAACCTTGCTCCCTGAAAACAAAGAAGCACTTTCTGTAGAAGGTCAAGGACTTTAGTCTTCAGTATGGTTTGTATCTCAACATCAACAAAACACAATTTCTCACCACCAGGCCAACTGGCAACATCATGACAGATGAAAAAGAGACTGATGTTGTTAACATTCTTGCTCAGGTCAACAATCAACACTCTAGGCACCAGCTGTCAGGAAATCAAAAGGCAAGTTGCTTTTTTTGTTGTTTTGCTGTTTTAAAAAAATGGTTTAAAATAATTTTAATGAATATTTAAAGAGATTTTGGATTTCCATCCATTCATTGTTGCACTTCTCTCCCCACCGAGCCCTCCACCCGACAAGTTGCTTTAGGAAAGAATGCTATCACGGACCTCTCCAGAGTACCAAAAGAACAGTGAGGCCAATCTTAAAACTAAGGTGCACCTGATTCAAGCCATAGTCTTCTTATTTACTTGCTATGCATCAGAGAGCTGGACAATGACTAAGGATGACAGACAGTTGATGCCTTTGAATTGTGGTGCTGGTGAAGAGTATTGAACATACTATGAACTGCCAAGAGAACAGGTCAGTACTGGAGGTGAAACCAGGTTGCTCCTTGGAGGCAAGGATTGTGAAGCTCCATCTCACATACTTTGGGTATGCTGCAAAGAGGGACAGGTCCTTGGAGAACATCATGCTTGGAAGGCTGGAGGGTAAAGGCAGGAGAGGAAGACTCTGAATGAGATGAACTGACAGTGGTTGTGGCAATAGGAGTAGGTGTGTCAGTAGCTTACTACAAGATAGGGCAGAGTTCATTTATTATTCATAGTCACTCGATTCAAAGGCACATAACACCATATGGAGAAGGATGGGCATTCGCCTCCCATTCCAATTACTGCCTCCGAAAACCCGCTGAAGTGTCATCCATGGATTGGTTCCAATTAGACAGTAAACAATCACAACCTACTTTATGTATTTTAACAAACATGATGCCGGCCTCTAGGAACTGGTCCCTCCTGATAACCTATGATGACAACCTAACAAAGGATGTTGAGATCAAGTCTTGCCAGCTTTGCTTAGGGGTATTCTAGTGACACCTTTTTCAATACAGTAAGGTTGTTTTTTTTTTTCTGATAATCCAGTTTATGATGCTGGTTCTTGATGAACACCATAATCCAAAGGTATTCGTTCTCCACCGGTATTCCATACTCATTGTCTAGCTTTCATATGCACACTCACTCAATCACTCCTGTTAAGTCATAACTGACTCATGGCTGACCTTCCATTGGGTTTCCAAGACTGTAAATTGCATGCCAGGGAACTGTCCATCTTCTCCTGTAACATCTTTGCTTTTGAGTATTTTTTTTAAAGGTCTTTGGAAGATTTGCCCAATGCAAGACAGCCATTGATTTTGTGACTGCTATTTCCACAGGCACCTATTGTGAATCTCAATATCTTTGACAACTCCAATATTTTTTATTTATAATGATGCTACTATATTAGTCCAATGGAGAAGAGCTTATGTTAACCTGTAATTCATACTGAAATCTCTTATCTTCATAAGTGCTTCAAGTTCTATTAGTAATGTTGTCCCATCTCCATATGTGTTAATGTCTTCTGCAATCCTGCTGGCATTTTCCTCTACATATAGTTGTTTTTAAAATTCAGCAAAGATTTGATAAGGTAAAAAGTGTGTAACTTTCTTTACCCTAAATCACACACTACCCATTTGTTCTATTTAATCCACCTCTTGGTCTAGGTATAGATTCTGCATGGGCACAAATAAGTGTGCTGTAATTCTCATTCTTTGTAATGTTATCAATAATTTGTTTTGATGCACACAATTGAATGCTTTTAAGAAAACCTCCCCACAAATACCTTTCTGGTATTCTCTTTCAGCCAAGATCTATGTGGTACTAGAAATGCTACTTCATGTTCAAACTCATGACAATTTTTTTTCATAAGTGTGTGGAGCTTGTTTTTCAGTATGGCTTTCATAGCCATCTAAATTTTACCTGACCGCGTGGACAGGCAGGGGTATATTAGCCTATCCACAAAGGGATTGGCTCATCTTGCCAATAAACTGAACAGCTCTAGGCACAGATCTCAGATCCTCTCCTGTCAGTAGAGTAGAAAGACATTTCCCCATAACTACTAGTGAAGAAACCTCACCACCAGGAAAAGCAGCCATTGCTGAACTAGAGATGTGACACGAGATGGGACCTTGGGACTGCTACACCATTGGAACAGGAGCTAAGAGCCTTTGTCCACGTTTGTTGAGGAGCCATAATTTGCAAGACTGAGAACTATGTAACACTGGCTAAGACTGATTGGTGGAGGCAATATTGGCAGGACTGAGAACTGTTAACACTGGCCTACAGCTATGAGGCTCAAGGGTGAGATGCCTACGAGCACATTTTGGGAGCCCTCCTATTCTACTAACCTTTTGACTTCCCGAACACGTTTCTGTGTGATCTGTGAGGTATTATATTGGACTTTTGAACCCAGCAAAGCATTAAGATTGATGTTGAGATGAGAAGAAAGAGGTAGGGGAGAGTAGGGGCTATGTCTGACTTCATGGGAACTAATTTTATGTTGATACTGTTGATGAATGAGGACAGTTCCCTTTTGTTAAGTCGATAAAGGTCAGATATGGTGAGACTATTTTTGTTTCAGAAATATACATGTCTAAATATAGAAAAATCTTAAAAACTGGAGTTTTCTGAATGGTGAAGTTGAAGTGATTTCTCATTTGTTTCTGCTCTCCCATACCCACTATAATCCTTTTTCTTTATTGTTTTAAATAACTAGTTTCTCCACATGGTATTATTTCACAACTTGGTATTTACATGTATCAAATGGTTCGATAGTCAGTGTACACTTTGTATGTACTACTCTTTCAACCCACAGAGGTTCAAACTCCCATAAACACATATTAAACTATTTATTTACTTTTGTATCTCTCCAATGGTGGACTACATGAAGAAGAACGTGGCATCAGGATTAGAAGACGACTCAACAACCTACCTATTATGCAGATAACATAACTTTGCTTACAGAAGTACATACTGAAGAAAAGACTATCAGCCTTCGGTATGGGTTACATCTCAAAATCAAGAAAACAAATTGAAGTTGTTAATGATTTCATTTTACTTGGATCTTTAATTAAGGCCCAAGGTAACAGCAGTCAAGAAATCAGAAGATGTGTTGCATGAAAGGTCTGATGTCAAGGACCTCTCCAAAGAGATAAAAAGGAAGCAAGTAAGCTTAAAGACCATTGTAAGCTTGATGCAAGCTATGATACTTTCAATTGCTTCTTATGCATCTGAAAGTTGGACAGTGAGTAAGGATGACAAAAGAACTGATGCCTCTGAACTGCTATTTTGGAGAAGAGTACTAAATTTCCCATTGACTGTCACAAGAACCAACAAATTTGTATTGGAGAAAGTTCAACCAGAGTTCTCCTGAGAGGTAAGGATGGTGAAACTTTGTGTCTCCTACTTTGTGCACATTGTCAGGAGTTGTCAGTTCCTGGAAAGAGACATACAGCTTGGAAAGGTGATGGATTGATGAAAAACAAGGATACCCTCAACAATATGGACTGACACAACGGCCTGCAACAATGGGCACGAATGTCTCAGAGATCCTAAGGATGATACAGGAAAGTGCCAAGTTGTTTGGCGGGTTGTGATGAGTTGTAGTTGACATGATAGTTCCTAACAATAATGACAATGCCTTTTACAGTGTTTAGCATATGAAAAGCATTAACTATATTCATTTGTTCAAGAAAACATTTCTGGCCCACCTTGCTGCGCCCGCCCCTAGCTATGATTCGTGTGCTCCCAGCACCCAGAGATGCACACTGTGCAGACAGAGTGGACATGGGCAGAGTGATGGTGGCCAGGCTTGGACTGGGGCTGCTGCTCCTAGCGCTGCTCCTCTCCACACTCATTTATTCAAATAATGCAACTGCCATGCCATAGTCAAGTCCTTCCTCCGAGTCTACCTCGGTTGCCACACAATCACCCAACACCACCACCCAGGGAAGTGGAGGTCCCCTGCAGTGCAGAGCCAGTCTCCTTGTGGTCTCACTCTCCCTTCTACATCTCTACTGTTAAGAGACTCAGGCCAAGAAATGCCTCTATTTCCCCATCTTCTCAACTCAATCCAAAGGGCACCTAGAAATCCAGTGTGACAAGGAAAAATAAGATCTCCATCAAATCTACTGATTCCACACCTTATTTTACTGACCCAGAAAATGTTGAGAATCTCTAATCCAAAGGGCACCTAGAAATCCAGTGTGACAAGGAAAAATAAGATCTCCATCGAATCTACTGATTCCACACCTTATTTTACTGACCCAGAAAATGTTGAGAATCTCTGATTTCACTGATTTGAAGAACATGCGAAGAGCTTGACAAGATGATGAATGCCAGGATCATATGTGGTGGTTTCCTGTACCAGATGAAGAGCAATAATGCCCCCAAGTCTAGAGACGATTTCCTTAAATGGAGCCTAGGAAATCTGGACACTTAAAACTACTTAAAAACAAGAACAGTTTTATTTAGAAATAAAAGATGGGGTGTGGAGAATAAAAAGGAAAATATTTCTGGGATAAAATATGACTGTCTTCAACCTATTATAAAAATAATTTATAATGGAGTTCTTTAAATTACAGGAAACAGAAGAATTAAATCAGTAACTCATATTCTTTGCAATGTTCAGTATATAAAAGATATAAAAGCCATTAGACAAGTACTAAAGCCATTCTAGTCAGGGTTGGAAAGTGAGTTTTGCCCACCAACCTTCTTTGTCTCTTATAGGTTGTTGTACAGTTTGAATATCATGCAAAATTCAAGTATCCCTATATGGCATGTGAGAGGCAGAGACAAAGCAGAAACACAATCAGTCTTAACATGTATTTATTTCTCTTTTTTATTGTTTTTTGCAACTATAAATTATAATCACTAGTATACTTGTAATTCTTCTTATAGTGTGTTCAACTACAGAATAAGCAAACACAGCATGGGTCAGCTTATAACAAATCACAGTACTTTTTGTGTAATTGTCAAAAGAGTGAAAAAGTCTTGGGTCCACTTGCTGGCAATAAATATCAAGTAACCATAAGAATATTCAGCCATTTTCCAATTTTTCAGGGAAGTTCATGCATGTTCCCGGGAAGAGTGTATCAAAGTTCTTCTTTGAAATATCCCAGTTTTGCCAATGACATCTCTTTTCTTAAATGCATAACTTCCCAAAACATCTGATCAACTATATAAAACAGAAAGAGAGAAATGTAAAACATAAAGTAAATTCCATTTATATGTAATAGTTTCCACTAAAAATTTAAACTCAGAAATACAAACAACATTTCCTAATGATATGTCTCATCTGTATATTCTACAGATATTTAAGACAATTTTCTATACACTTGTGAATACTCTAGTTTTACCAATAAATAAACAGCATTAATGTAGTTTTATAAGAACTAGTTGTCAGATACAATAACTTTCTAAACTTTAGACATTTCACTCTTTCATTAACAATAAAGAGAGTAAGACTGAATACAGGAAAAAGCAAGACAGTTTTGAAACCTTGGTCACATTCTTTGTAACATTAGGGAAATATTTTGTGTATAGCTCAAACTGAAAAGAAAAATATGTATAGGCAGAAAGAAACGACCAGGGAGGGGTGACAGGATGGGAAGGCAGGCTGAGGGGAGGAGAGATTAGCAGGTGGATGAGTAGGGTGTAAGGAAAGTTGGGGACAGTGAGGACTTAATTAAGGGGTAACAAACGCACTTTATTAACAGCAATTAATGCTACAAAAATGCACATGAATGACTGCAAATTAATATTAAAAAAGTAGAGGATGACCTGTTTTGTTAACCTGTGAGTTTTATTTATTTATAATTTTTGTAAGCCCCAAATATAAATGGGAAAAGTATACTATTTCACATAAAAAAAATTCTGACATATAATCAGACTAGATTGCTTTGGATCAGCAATTCTCAAGCAGGGGAGATCCTGCCTCTCCAGTACATCTGGCAAATGCTAATAACAGATTTGGTTTTCACAGACAGGGGATCGCTAATGGCATCTTGTAAGTAAAGGCAGAGATGTTGCTAAGCACCCTAAAATCTACAAGATAATCTCTCATAACAAAGAACTATATCCCGCACTAAATGTAGGAGAGCTCTGGTGATATGGTAAGCAACTGTGCTGCCAATGCAAAGGTACGTGGTTCAAACCCACAAGCTGCTCTGCAAGTAAAAGATGGGCAATCTCCTCCTCTATCATTTACTGCCTCTGAAAACCCACTAGACGGTCAGCAATGAGTTGGTTCCAACTTAAGGGTACACAACAACAAGAACAAATGAAAACAGGAGAGTTCTGGTGGCTGTGTTGTTCTCAGAGTCAATGGTGAGTTTGAACCACCAACCTTTCAGTAAACAGTCAAGTGCTATTGACTGAGGCATGAGAATTCCTTCTCTCTAGATATAGTCGCCTTGAATCTTTTTAGCAAAAGATATAACAGTAAACAGATTTTATTGCAAGTCCACCAAGTATATTATTTGTAACAAATACTGTGGAGTAGAACATTGGTAAAACTAGAGATGATTCTACTCTTATTACCATCATCTCCACCATCACTTATGATCTGGCTATTTTCATAAATAATCTTTCAGTCATTTCAAAAAAACAATGTTTATTTAATAAGAAAAATATGCTTGACAATTTAAGAGATATCACTTGTTTCTGGTTTAAATTATTGCACCCACAAATAGGTATTAAAAGTACTTTAAAGTATTTAAAGTATTTATTTAAAGTATTTTAAAGTCATAAAAGAATTTTAATATTGTTTAAAGCCTATTTTGAGTGATTTCTTAAAATTCAACATTAATTACAGAAAGGTTAAACTTTATTCACTATGGGATTCAAAATTGTATGAATGGTTTCAATATACCTGAAGTTTTAAGAAAGGCAAATTTTTATCAGCAGGATTAATTTCCCCACAGAATTAACATTCCTGGTTTACCTGGTTGAAATCTAATAGCTTCTACTAGTGCTTATGCATGAAAGCATAACAATATTTCCAATAGCTAACAAAAACATATAAAAAAAGAAAATTTTCTACAATGTAAAAAAATAAAATTGGCATGGACTTATTCTTAATTCCAGTACCGGCTGTTTTCATTTTAAAACAATTTTGTGGATTCAAGAAACACCACTCTGGAGCTGTTAGGTCATCTAAGTTTTTAATGACACTCATTTATAAAATTATCAGTAATCATGAAAGACTGTATTAAAAAGATCAAAAGGCTTGCATGAGGTTGGCTCTCCTGAATTTAGCATGTTTACATATCTGTACATCTACAATCCAGCAGTTATGTTTATGTTTATGTTTCTACCATTCAGAACTATCTTCCTGACTGCTTTATTAATTCACACATGAAAATAGGAAGATACAGAAAAAATTTATTGTTAGCTCCTTCATGGTTGCCACTTAAAAAGACCTGACTCAGGGAGCTCTGGTGGCCTAGTGGCAAGATGCTGCACTGCAATTCCAGAGGTACCTGGTTCGAATCCACCAGATGCTCTGCTGGAGAAGGAGGAGGCAATCTCCTCCTGTATCAGTCAGATCTGATTTGATGGTACACGTAAAAAAAAAAAAAAGACCTGACTCCTTGAGTCTTAAGTTCTGCACTGCCCTCACATTTACCAACTGGCTTATCATATTTTCCTTAAGAGTTAAAATTATTCCTACCTAATTAAAATTAGAGTAAAATTATACAAACAGAAGGAGAAAATGTGATTTTTAAAAGATACGTTTGTTCCCAAATTCTCCACTATTTTATTAGAATAAATGTACCAATAAAGTTTATTTAAACATTACTATGTTCTAAATTTTTTCCTTGAACTGTTTATGTTAGTATTTATAATTAATTAAAAACACTTACCATCCTGCTGTTTCACAAGTCCCTGCTGAATATAACGAATGTATGTAAAAAAGTTACATACAGATGTGATCTAGGAACAAGAAAAATGTCATTAGCCCTCAAATGTTTCATATCCAAATGAGTTGTATTAAAATTCATGGTTAAGTCACTTACTCTGTATCTGCAAAAAGGAGAAATGTAATAATAATTGCTCGAGTCTCCCAATTTAATTCTGTGTTTACAAGATTTACTCTGGCCAGTCAGAGCACATTTTCTGTAAAATAATGATAGATTTTAGTTTCATTCTATTGAGAGCATTTTGTTTCCATTTTCTGTGTAAACTGTGTATTCTCTCAGGTAGCAAACAGTCGAGAACCTACTGCATACCAGGCACTACCTTGGATGCTAGGTCAATAAACGAATGCCCTTGCAGGTCTCATATTCTAAGTAACCTTAACACCATAGCGTTAATCATGGTTCTACAATTATAAACTAGATGTTTTAAGTATCTTTTGAATTTGTAAAAGTAAAGTAAACCATAACTACTTATTTGAGTGGTAAGAAGCTGTGCTGCTTACTCAAATGCACACAGTTTAAATCCATCAGCTGCCTCTGCCCGGGGCAGGCTGCCGTCGGCCCCCTGCCCGGGACTAGCCGTCGCGGCCCTCTGCCCGGGGCGGGCTGCCCTCGGCCCCCGGCTCGGGGCGAGCCGTCGCGGCCCTCTGCCCGGGGAGGGCTACCCTCGGCCCCCGGCTCGGGGCGAGCTGTCACGGCCCTCTGCCCGGGGCGAGCCGTCGTGGCCTTCTGCCCGGGGCGGGCTGCACTTGGCCTCTGGCTCGGGGAGAGCCATTGTGGCCCTCAGGGTGAGCTCCTCAGTCCCCAGATTGTGCCATCTGACCCCTGGGTGGGGAAGGAGAAGAAAAAAAAAAGAATGCCTACGGTATCAGAGAATGTTTCCTAGGCCCCCTTCTGCCACCCTCCCCCAACCCCCCCCCCCATAAACCTGAAAGCAACATCCTCAGAGCCCTTCTATTTGTAACTCACAAGTTTGTTCTCTCTAGGTTTGCTCCCTTTCCTATAGGTAACCTTAACTCTGAGTTTTACTCCATAATTGACCCTGAACCCAGTGCCAGTGACAAAAACGAAATACAACTGACAGCTAAGGAAGCAAAGGAGGATGGAGCCTCTGAGTTCAGCCAGCCATCCCTACTGGACCCACCTGGGAAAACACTTTGCAGTCCAGAGGGGAGCAAATGACAGGAAAATATCTTCTAACAGAGCAAGAAGGCAAGCAGCTGTAACCCAAGACCACCAGTAAGGTGATAAAGCATCCTCCCTTCCCCCCTTTACATCTACGCCCCTGTTCAGCATGAAGAAGCCAGAGAGTCGGCATTCAATTCCCAAATCAATAAGACAGTTGGTTTAATTACTATTGGAAAATGCTTGTCATTCCTCTGTAGCATCTGGTCCCCACTGGACCCTCATCATTTCCTTCACCTGCTCCCTCCACCGACCAAACTGTGCAGCTCTGCAACTGCATCCTGGCCCATCCTCACCCTTCTGCCCCCAACCCTCACCTCCTTGTACCCCCAATATGTTTTCCCAATAAAAAAAATATTATAAATCCATCAGCTGCTCCAAGGGAGAAGTACAGGCAATCTCCACCCATGCAATTCACTACCTCTGAAAATCCACTAGAGGACCAGCTATGACTGACCCATGGTACAGTACAACAGTACATTACAACAATCCGTGAAAAGTTTCTGACTATTGGGGGAGCTCTGCTCCTAAACCACCAATGGTTCTGAAAGAGAAAGAGGGACAACCTCCTGTGCCATTTATGACATCAGAAACCCAATGGAAGAGGCTCAGTGATGAGTCAGTTCTAACTTGACGGTACTGAGACTCAATGAAGAAGTACAACACAGGCAAACCAGGTTGCCCAGGGGAAGAAGGGATGTGTTATTTAATGTTGCCTATCCAGCAACAAATGTACATATATGTAATCAGCTCTGGCAGTAGAAGAATGGGCAATCTCCCTTGCAATTAACTCCCTCCTAAAACCCACTGGATTGTCAGCTATGGCTTGGTTCTGACCTGATGGTACACAACAATAACTAGCTCTTAGCAGTCTATCTGCACTTCTTTCTTAGCTGAAACCCTAAAGATAATTATTCAAGCCTTCAAATATTTTTATTTATAGCGTGTTGGATAACAGCGTGGAGATAAGTTAGGGGGTTTTAGTTTGCTTGGTTTGTTGTTGTTAGGTGCTGTGCTGTGAAGTCATTTCCAATTCATAGCGGCTGTTTAACGTCAGAAAATACTCCATTCTAAATGTGAGATGTCTAGATTTCACATTAATGGATGTTTGCACACGTTTCCTCTCATTTTGGTTGGGTTACGTATTTAATGTGGAATCTAGGGCTAAGACCTACAAAGAAATAAGCCATCTTATGCAAATACTGAGTCTTAAGATAATTATGATGAGTCTACTTTTAGAAAAGCCATCTTATCTTTTTGCTCACTACCAAAATCTAAAATCTCATCTCAGAGCTTTCTGACTATGATTAGGCCATAATCCTTCTGCTGGCAGATATCTAGCACATGGCAGGCATGCAGTGATGAGCACTTGTTAATCTACTGATATAGAGGAGAAACAAGCTTGTCTAGTAGGTGGCCTGGAATGTGACCCTTTCTCATCTTCGATACTAACCATTACCAGTTTCCTCAAAAAATTTCCAAGTTATTTTTTAAACAGGCAAAACCTTTGCATGTTTAAAGGGTTTAGGCAGAGTTAGTTCAGCCTTCCTGCTCTCAGGCCAGGATGAAGACAAATCTGTTCTACTCGGAAATGGAGAAATCTTAACTCTGAAGGGTTAAGATTGTTTCTCATATAAGGAAGACTGAGTATTTGCCAAATTAGGAATCTTTAAAATGACAATAATAAACAAGAGGATGAGCTAAATCTTTTTGGTACCCTATCTTTTCATGTTTGATTATTAAGACTTAGTCTAATTCAATGTGATCTCTAACTTTTTAAACTAGAACTCTGGAAGAAGTATTTTAAAAACACAAGGCATACAGCTTTATCTGTTTAACAAGCAAAATTGTTAGTAACTTTCACAATAAGTCACAATATATGATTAAACAAGTCAAGAAAAAGTGTCTCATCCATAGTATACCTAGATCCATAACACATACTTTTAAAATGAAAAGTGCTCTCTCAATGCTTATGTCCTGTATTATCTGGGGATTTGTTTTTCAGCTTTAATGAAACTAAGTATAAAATTGGTAAGAAATACATCCACATTAAAACTAAATGATACATGTAACACATGAAAAAAATTTGAAAGCAGCAACTTTTCTAAGCCATGAATTTTAAAACATACTTTGGTCCTCCACATTCAAGTGCAGAAGCTTTCACAAATCGGATAGGCTGTAATCCCACCGGTTCAATGCTGAGAGTGTTGTTTTCCACAGCTTCCAGAACAGCTGAAGCCAACTGTGGGGAAAAAAAAAGTGTACCAGATGCTATCTTGGCAGAAAATACCAAAACTGTATTCTACTGACACTAATTTTTAAAGAATATTCTTCTCTCCAGTTACACTAGTTAGGCCTCAAGCAAATAAAATGAAGCATGTAATTTTCTTTTATTCAAATATTGTTACTTAAGGCAATTCAAAGATATTAAATCATCTCCCTATCTGGCAGAGGATGAAAAGCATCACTCTCAGTCTCTGTCGATTCCTTAGCCACAATTAAGATCTACTGTTAATGTGACTACAAAATAAACATCCTAACCTTTTACTTCACTACATTTATGTAATATTATAGGTAATGTAGAAATAGCAAACACAAATAGCTTGTGGTTGTACACCTAAGAATGAGTCTACAAATGAAATAATAGAATTATCAAATATTAAAAACCCAGATGAAGAAAGAAATATTACTAAAGCTGGCTGGCCTGCAGGAACAGAGATCTACCAAACAATGTATCTCATATTGAAAATATCTCATTGCTCACTTTACCTTTTCCTTAAAAGGATTGTTACAATTAAGTCCTCAAAAGAATAAAAATAAAGTAACACTTTTAAAAGTTAAAATTCTTAAATAATGAGTTATAGAATATTTGCAGGCAAACTTTCAGCACATAAGAATAAATTAAAATTAGAGCCTTATATTTGGATAGTATTTTATTTTAAAAGTTATTTAATCAACTTCATTGTATCTTTTTACAATTTGTGACACAGGTAAAAAAAAGTCACTATTTTTAAAACGAGGATACTATTTTATTATGCACAAATAAATAAAAAAATGCCTTTAATATAGTGCATAGTGTATAGCACATCTCTTAAAATGAAGAGTGAATTAAGAATCAGGAAACCAGCCGCTCTGCCAATACACATTTAACATTCATTCTTACACAGCACACTCTACAGGGTAAGCGATCCTCTGTTCAAGTAAGCAACATATTTGGGAACTGAATGCCAAGAAATTATGGTCTTAATAATGAATGGAAAAGTGGTAAAACATAATTAAGTGGGTTTTTTTTAATTTTTGTGATTCTTTAGTGAAAGTTTACAGAAAGGTTGGGTTTCCGTTCATTTGTTGATTCT
>NW_006399797.1:16947844-16953008 GCF_000299155.1 Elephantulus edwardii | reverse complement strand
CAGCAAGCAGGGTTGTGTCATCCGCATAACGCAGATTGTTGATAAATCGTCCACCAATCTTGACCCCACATTTCTCCTCATAGAGCCCAGCTTCCCGGATAATCTGTTCTGCATATAGGTTGAAAAGGTATGGAGATAAGACGCATCCCTTGCGTACGCCCTTCCCAATTTTTTTTTCTTTTATTTTTAAATAATCTACATTTTTCATCCCAAATGACTATTTCCTTTTCAATGCATCCACTACGGGGATCGAGTGCTACTCTTCCCTTTCCCCCTAAAAAATGTTAGAGCTCTTCATAATACTTATATGCAAAATATTTTAAATACTAAAAAAGTCTTTTCTGAAAACAGTTAAAAATTAATTTGGAGTCAAGTGTTTAGTAACTGGATGGATTCTGAAAATTCCTTTGGGTTTAAAAATCACATTTATTACTTCGTTATTAGCTTAAGGTATTCCCAAGTATTTCTTGCAGAAATATCCAAGTCTAAAAGATGTACATATTAGCTTCCTAAATGGATTGTCCGAAAACTAACATTTATTAGAATATTTTGTATCACATCAAGATACAGTGAACTATTTTCTGAATTGGCAGCACTCCACTGTTGGCACCAGCCTCCAGGGGTGTTGTCTTTCCTTTTTCCTTATTATAGCATTTCCCCAAGTATTCTTCTCAATAGATGCTGAGATTCCCTCACCACACTTCAATATAATCGTTACACAACCACATCAACTCCCAGTCACGCAAACACTAACTATCTTCGCTGTTTCTGCAACTGTAAATGATACAATAAGGACTACAGGTAGGCTCTGTAAGACAGCTTAGTAAGCTGTGTTAGATGTCAATCACAAAAGGCGGGCTTTCCTAACGACTTTCTGGAAGATATATGGTGGCTATCTCAATGTAAATGTTTTCATCTCAATCCATGAATTCTTTGAATAAACTTTAAGACAATACAGTAAAGCGTTTTAGCCAAAATTAAATCCCTTCGAGTTGGAATTCATTCATAACTGATCCTCCAGGGTACATTTTTAGAGTCTACCTGCAGTCAGGAAATTAAGAGACAAATTGTATTGGGAAAGTCAGCTGTCAAAGACCTCTCCAGAGTACTGAAGAGCAATGACATCAGGATGGAGACTAAGGCGCGCCTAATCCAGGCTACAGTCTTTGCAACTGCGTGTTATGTATCGGAGAGCTGGACAGTGACTAAGGATGAAAGAAAGAGAATTGATACCTTTGAGCTGTGGTGCTGAAAAAGAGCACTGAATATACCATGGACTGCTAGGAGAACAAACAGGTTTGTCCTGGAAAGGGTAAGGACAGGCTGCTCCTTGGAGTCAAGGATTCTGAAGCTTCATCTGACATACTTTGAGCATGCTGCAAGGAAGGACCAGTTCTTAGACAGGGACATCATGTTTGGGAGAGTGGAGGGATGGCGCAGGAGAGGAAGACCCTCGATGAGATGGATCGATTTTGTGATTGGAGTGGTGGGGGTAAGTGTGTCAGAGTCAGTGAGGTTGCCACAGGATAGAGCAGGGTTTAGAGCTCTTGTACATAGGGTCACTGAGTCGTAAGTGACTCAACGGCACATAACAAAAACAGTATCAACAGATATGCCCCAAATATCATGATAATGGTCTCATATTTTTTACAGATACAATGACATTCAGTTTGTTTTGGTTGTTGTTAAGATACACACAGGTAAAAGCTATTTCTTTCCTTTGCGTAGTAAGACTTCTTGATAAACTTAATATATATATATGTATATATTTGGCTTAGGAGTTCTAGTAGCCTTGTACAAATCTGTGCTAGAATCTCAAAAGCACATGGTTTGAATCACCAGCAGCATCTCGGGAGAAGGATGAACAATTTCTTCCCTTGAGGTAACTGCCTCTGAAAATCCATGGTGGGTCAGCTGTGGGTTAGTTCCAAATAAAAAGCACTCATCAACAGTAACATATGGCCTAATGTTAAGAAGCTGCGCTGCAATCACAAAGGCACATAGTTTGATCTATGAGCTGCTCTGAAGAAGAAGGATGTGCAATCTCCTCCCATGAAATTTACTGCCTGTGAAAACCCACTGGAGCATCAGCTATGAGTTGGTTCCAACTTGATGGCACACAAGAACAACAGGCCTAAAAAGGAAAAAGTTATCATTTTAAAGTTATATGCCAAAACACTTGATCATGCTAATGTGAAACCTATACTTGGACCAGGAGGCAGTCATCAGAATAGAGCAAGGAAACACAGCATGGTTCAAAATTGGGAAGGGTGTACGCCAGGGATGTGTCCTATCTCCATATCTTTTCAACCTATATGCAGAACAGATTATCTGGGAAGCTAGGCTCTGTGAGAAGTGTGGCGTCAGGACTGGTGGGAAATGTATCAACAATCTGACACATGACACAACCCTGTTTGCTCAAACTGAAGAGGACCTGAAGCACTTGCTGCTGAAAGTCAAGGACTGAAGCCTTCAATATGGATTGAGGCTCATTATCAAGAAGACAAAGATTCTCACCACTGGAACAATAGGCAGTATCTGGATGGATGGTGAAGAGATTGAGATTGTTCACAGCTTGGCTCCACAGTGAACACTCTTGGCACCAGCACCCAGGAAATTAAAAGATGTATTGCGATGGGTAAGTTTGCTGTTAGGGACTTCTCCAGAGTACTGGAGAGCAATGGTGTCACTCTGAAGACTAAGGTGCACTTGATACAGGCCATGGTCTTTGCAATCACTTGTTATGCATCAGAGAGTTGGACAATGACTAGGGAGGATAAAAGTAGAATTGATGCCTTTGAGCTGTGGTGCTGGAGAAGAGTACTGAATATACCACGGACTGCTAAGAAAACAAACAGTTCATCCTGGGGGGGGGGTGTTAAACCAAGCTGCTCCTTGGAGGCAAGGATTCTGGGGCTTCATCTGACATATTTTGGACATGTTGCAAGGAGGGACCAGTCCTTGGAGAGAGACATGCTTGCGAGGGTGGAGGGACAGCACAGGAGAGGTAGACCCTCTCTGAGATAGACTGATTCAGTGACTAGAGTAATGTGGATGGGCATGTAGGAGACAGTGAGACTGGCACAGGACAGAGCAGGTTTTAGGGCTCTTATGTATACGGCTGCTATGAGGCACAGGTGACTCGATGGCACATAACAACAACATGCCACCTATTCACATTTTTAAAGATTTCATAAACTAAAACTTTTCATGTTTCATAAGAAAACATTAAAATTAGTTTAACTGATAGTTGTGGTGGTGTTATGGGCCATCGAATTGACTACAACCCAGAGCACAGTATGAACAATGGCTTGGAACTTTGCCCTAATCCTAAACTAACTCACCACCTCTGACACATCTAACCCCATTGCCAGAGTCACTGTGTCAATTGTCATCCTGGGTCTTCCTCTTCCTTGCGGGCTCCACTTTCCATGCATGATCTCCTTCTCTAAGGACTGGTCCTTCCTGGCAACATGCCCAAAATATATGAAATGGAGTTTTAAAATCCTTGCCTCAAAGGAGCAACTTGGTTTTACCCTCTCTAGGACAGACCTGTTTGTTCTCTTGGTGGTCCATAGTATATTCAAGACTCTTCTACAGCACAACAATTCAAAGACATCGATTCTTCTTCTGTTATCTTTATTCACTGTCCAGCTCTGAGATGCACAGCAAGCAACTGAGAAAACCATGGCTGGGATCAGGCAAGCCTTAGCCTCTAGTCTGACATCATTGTTCTTTAGCACTCAGGAGAGACCCTTGACAGTAGATTTTCCCAATGCAACTCATCTTTTGATATTCTGACTGCTGGTGCCATGAGTGCTGACTGTAGATACAATTCTTAACAATCTCAATCCTTTCTCAATTTATTATGATACTGTCTACTGGCCTGATGTTGAGGATCTTTTGTTTTCTTCATTTTGAGACACAATCCGTACTGAATGCAGCAGTCTTTAATCTTCAGCAGAAAGTGCTTCAAGTCCTCCTCAGTTTCAGTGAGCAAGGTTACGTCATTTGCATAAGAGATTGTTGATGAGTCTTCCTCCAATCTTGATGCCACGTTCTTCTTCATACAGCCCAGCCTCTCGAATGATCTGTTCCACACATAGTTTGAAAAGGTATGGAGAAAGGATACATCTCTAATGTACTCCTCTCTTGATTTTAAAGTATGCATGTTCCCTTTCTCTGTTCTGACAACAGTTTTCTGGTGTAGATCTAGGTTTCATATGAGCACAATCAGGTGTTCTGGGATTCCCACTCTTTTGAACATTAGCCACAATTTGTTGTGATCCACACAGTAAAATGCTCTGCATAGTTGATAAAACACAAATAAACATCCTTGTCATGACTATATTTTCCATACATAGATTGAAAAGGTGTGGAGAAATGACAATAAATAATAGTAGGATAAAGAAACATTTTTTAAAATAAATTTAGGGGTTTTCCCATTTTAAGAAAATCTAGCAGAAATGTAAGTTGTACCCATGCAACTAAAAATATTTTAATAAACAGAAGTAAAAATTAAAATTATTGCAAATGATTCTTAGCTATTTGACAAAAATGAAGAATTTTAGATTTTGCTACACTCAGATTTAAACTAGTAAAATCTAGTTATAGGAAATAATTTTACTAATCATTAAAAAAGAAATAAATTCAATTACAGCAGGTTAACAATCTTATTATGAACTTTTGCTTTCCATGAAAAAAGAAACTTCAAATGTGTATTCATTATTTTAACTCAAAAAGATAAAGCTTTTTAATAAAAAAAAAGAGGGGGCGTTCCTTTGATTATTGATTTCCTTAGAAATACTTTCATTAAAGTAATGTTTCCTCAGGGTATATGCATAATGATTCCATTTAAAAAGTTAGTACAAAACATTTTTTATTCAAAACTCCTCCAAGTGCTTACACGTGGTCTTGGTTATCATTTTATCTTTGGAAATAAGACTCAAACTCAACTCACTGCCATCAAGTCAGAAAGAACTCATGACTGGCCATCCAGTAGGTTTTTAGAGGCTGTACAGAAAGAAATCAGATCGATTACATCTGTGGAAAGAACTGCTGGAGAAGCTCAATATCAGCTGTGAAAACTAGGCCAGGATCTGATTGTGGAACAGACCACCAACTACTCATATGCAAGTTCAAGCTGAAGCTGAGGAAAATTAAA
>NW_006399797.1:16884036-16943819 GCF_000299155.1 Elephantulus edwardii | reverse complement strand
AAGCAGGATGAGTGTGTTGGAGACAGTGCAATTGGCACAGGACAGAGCAGAGTTTAGGGCTGTTGTACATAGGGTTGCTATGAGTCGCAAGCGACTCGACGGCACATAACAACAACAACAGATCACATTGAGGACTCTGTCCATCTTTCTCCCTTGGAGCGGTTGGTCAAGTGAACCATCTGCCTTTGGGCTGGCAACACAATTCCATATTCACAAGGCCACTTAAGTCAATGACAATAAAATTATGAAACACAGAATACATAAATGCTTTAGCATAATGGTGAAAGTTGACACCCAAGTACTCTACCCAGTAAGTAGGCCACCAGAGCTCAGAAATGAGGAAAGTATTATTATTTCTAGGGAGCTCTGGTGGCCTATGGGCAAGAGGCTGTCCTGCAATCCCGAAGGCATGCAGTTCGAGGCTACCAGCTGCTTTGTGGGAGGATGAGCAATCTCTCTTGTGCAATTAACAGCTTCTGAAAATCCACCAGGGGGTCAGCTATGGGTCAGTTACAATTTTATGGTAAATAACAAGAACCATTATTTCTGTTTTGTTGCTTAATTATCTCAACCAACTCTTGGGCAATCTTACTGACACAAAATTATATACTTCTCCCAGAGTATAAGACAAAGCCAGGTACCATTCTTCAAGAAAACGACTTTATTTTCATGTATTTTCTATATTCCCCATAGGGAGATCTGGTAGCCTAATGATAAGCAGTTGCACTGTCAATCTTAGAGCACATAGTTCAAATTCACCAGCAGCTCCATGGAAGACAGTCAATCGCATTCTGTACAATTTATAGCCTCTACAAACCCACTGGAGCAGATGTCATTCTTGCGGTCTCACAAACTGCCCACTTGTACTCAGCCAGTGGTGTGAGCTGTGCCCGATGAGGCTGCAGATACAGCCAGGAGCCTGCCGTCACCCTCCAGACTGCATCACAGTGAAGGTGACATTCAACTTGGATCTGGCCCAGAAGGAGGCCAAGAAAGATGAGGCCAGAGCAATGAGGAGGCGCTAATCATGCCCTCTGAAACTGTGGCGGTGGACTGGAAGAACCCAAATGAAGTGGTACCAGTTAGCCAGAGGAGAACCTGGTGCTGGTGCAAGTGCTTCAGACTGGTGTTTATGCTTGCCAGTGTCATTCTGAGAGCTCCGTACCTGTACAAGAATGTTGCTCTTCAACTAGATGTAGTGTACTACTGTGGGAGCAAGTACGTTAAAGATATCATCGTCTTAAATGAGGTCTCTTCCCCAGAAGCTCCAGCTGATCACTACCAAACCACTGATGAAAACATCAAGAATTTTGAAGAAGAGAAGGTGGAGTTCATCAATATGCCTTTCCCGGAGTTTGCAGACAGTGACCCTGCCAACATTGTTCATGACTTTAACAAGAAACCTTATCAGTTTATTTGGATCTGAACCTAAGTGCTGTGTGATCCACCTGAACACTTCCACTGTCATGCCACCCAGAAGTCTGCTGGAGTTACTCGTTAACATCAGGGCTGAGACCCATCTGCTTCAGCCCTGATTCATGAGCACATGGTTACCACGGATCACACTGATGACACCACTCACTAGGGTTTCTTTATTTGTCGACTCTGCCATGACAAAGAAATAAGAGTGCAGCACAGAGAAACTACTAGAGTTGTGCAGAAATGTGAAGTCAGCAATTGTGGCACAATTCGGTATTTTGAAAACAAATTTGCCTGATAAACTTTAATTTGCTCCTGAGGAGTCAAGAAGACAGTCTGAAGATTTAATTCAACAGCATAACCCCATTTTTTGTATCTTATGCAGTGATTTTTTTTTTATTATTATTAATTTAGTGTTGAGGACTTTCATTTATAGGGTCACTATGAGTCACCTACGACTCAAAGAGACTTAACAAAAATAACACCAATATAGAGATCAGTTGGCCTAATGGAGAGAAAGTGATGCTATCAAGTCAAATGTGGGTGACTTCTAACCCACGGCCCTCAGACCTGTTTTTCACTGTTTTTGTTCCAACATTCTTCTAGGTGGTATAGCCCTGGCATGTGCACTTGCTGTACAGAGGTAACTGTGGTCGATGTAAAGCTGAACACTGTGACACTGATGTGTCAAATGTGTTAATGTTTACCCATGGTGGACAGTGTTTGGTGGTGCTCCCTGATTAAAACAAGCTTGGAAGCAGGAGTAGCATCCAATTCCATAATAACTTGAATCCAGAAACCCTATGAACCTGGAAAAAGGATGAAAGTCACACAATTGTTGAGGACTTTTGTTCACAGGGTCGCTATGAGTCACCTAAGACTCGACGGCACTTAACAACAACAACATAATTACTAATTTTAATGAAAATTTACAGAGACTTTGGATTTCCATTCATTCATTGTTGCACTTTTCTGCCTGCCCCTCTCCCCTCAATACACTCTCTTTTTGAAAAGTAAAGGAAAAAATTCTTTCATTGTTTTACAATCCCTCCCCCCAGGTCCACTCCACTATGTAGCCTTCGTTCTGGACTCCTGTCATGACAATAATACCCAATCACACATCTCTTTTAAACAGTTCTCTCCGTCATCTGCTTCAATGAAGTATACATTATTTTTCCCATCTTTCTCAGTCTTCCCCCAACCTTGATATCAGTCCCACTCTAAAAAACAGTGGCACTATGCAGTATTTGTCCCTTTGTTACTGAAATACTTCACTCGGCATAAGGTCTTCCAGGGTCACCCATTCTGAATAATATTTCATGAGTTGCTTGTTTTTCAATGCAGCGTAGTATTCCATTGTGTGAATATACCACAGTTTCTCTATCCATCCGTTTGTTGACGGGCACTTAGGTTGTTTCCAACTCCTTGCTATTGTGAACAAAGCTGTGCTAAACATGGGTGTGCATATATCTGCTTGGGTGGCAGTTATGGTCTCTTTGGAGTATATTCCCAGTAGTGAAACTGAGTCAAATGGTTTCTCTATTTGCAACTTTTTGAGAAAGTGTCACACCACCTTCCACAGTGGTTGCACCATTTTACCCTTCCACAAACAGTGAATAAAGGTTCCAGTTTCTCCACAACCTCACCAGCATTTGTTGCTTGCTGTTCTGTTAAATTTTGTTATTCTTACTGGGGTGAGGTGATATCTCATAGTTGTTTTGATTTGCATCTCTTATAGAGCTAGGGATTTTGAACATTTCTTCATGTGCTTGTTGGCCATTTGAATGACTTCTCTGGTGAAGTGTCCGTTCATATTCTGTGCCCATTTTTCAATTGGATTGTTTACCTTTATCTTCTTGTGGTGCTCAAGTATTTTGTAAATTCTAGATATAATAAGTCCCTTATCTGACATGTCATTACCAAATACTTTTTCCCAGTTTGTGGCTTCCCTTTTTACCCTGTTGAAGAAGGTTTTGGATGTGCATAGGGATTTGATTCTTAGAAGGTCCCATTTCATCTATTTTATCTTCTTCTGGTTGTAGATTTTTCAGGATGCTTGGAAGATTGTTTATCTTGTGGATTAGGACTTCTAGAATTCTTCCAAGCTTTTCTCTAATGAAGTTTATAGTCCTTGGTTTTAATCCTAGGTCCATGATCCACCTAGAGTTGGTTTTTGTGATGGAGTGAGGTGTGGATCTTGCTTGAGTCTTCTGCAGATAGTTTTCCAATTCTGCCAACACCATTTGTTAGAAAGGCTGTCATTTCCCCACTTAAATGATTTCATCTCCTTGTCAAAAATCAGTTGATCATAGGTAGATGGGCTGATTTCCAGGTTCTCAATTCTATTCCACTGATCTATGTGTCTGTCATTGTACAAGTACCATGCTGCCTTAACCTCCACAGCAGTGCGGTAGGATTTGAAATCACAGAGTAAGATGCCGCCTATCTTTTTTTCTTTTTTAATTTTATTTTATTATTTTTGTGTGCATGTACCGTCAAATCAGATCTGACTGGTACAGGAGGAGATTGCCCCTCCTTCCCCCGCAGAGCATCTGGTGGATTCGAACCGTGCACCTCTGGGATTGTAGTTGCAGCTTCTTGCCACTACTTTTTTTCTATTTTTAAGAAGTGCTTTGCACGGTGATTATTTTTAAAATCTTTCATGTAAGTAGAAAACTGGACTTGCTATCTTTTCATCTCATTAATTCAATTAAAGCCATTATCTTAAAAACAAAACAAACCCCAAACAAACCCACTGGAGCGTCAGCAACAAGTCAGTTCTGACTCGAAAGAACCTAGCAACATCATATTCATATTCTGTTAGAACACATAACTAGTACATTTTGACTAACCAAATAAGGAAGTCACCTTTGTGCAACCCATGACACTTTGCTCCCTGTATGAAATATTGCGGTTAAGAAACTTATCAGGTTTCCAATAGGTAGTCCAAGTTCAGCCAAGGACAATGGAACTGAAGAATCCCTGAAAGCAGACACCTCTAGAAAAAGCCTCCCCCATCTTAATAGTGCATATTTTGTACAAAAAAAAAATATTGTTGGCAAAAATCATAAGTGACATCTCAGTGATACAAACTATTACATATCAATAGAGGCAGAAGAGGGAGGCCATGGTGAGTTACCTCTTTGCAGTCTTTTACAATTGGCTGTATCACACTGAAGTCCTGATGACTGCCACTCATAGCACTGCTTGTACTTTTATTCCTTGAATGCCCCTTTTTAAAAGGGATCTTTCCACCTGGCAGAGGCTCTTGTGTGGGTGATGTTGGAGAACTGGATAACACAAGTGTCTTTAATGCAGCTACTTCGGCTTGAAGGACATCAATCTTAGAAAAAAAATAATTACAAATAATTATATAACTAACCACATTTTACGACAGCTATAACTCAGTATCAGGAATATGGTAGATACATTTTCTTTTCAGTGACAGAAATTAATATGTATGTCTTGTGACGTAACAAAAACAAAGTAAAATGAAATTTTTTTTTATTTTGCTATATGACTAGGATTCAGGGGCTATATACAAAATCATATGATATTTTTTTAAATGACCAAAATGTTTAACACTTAATTTGTGTATTTTCAAAAACTTCAAACTATAATAGCTAATGATGAGTTAATTTGTAAAATAGTGAAATCTAATAAAATAAATGAATTTTCTTGGCAAACCAAGAAATAAAACTATAAACTGTAAAATGTGATTATATAATCCTTTTACTAAGATATGATTCATACAAAATTCTTCAGATCAACTGGTTCTTCAGGGGCTATATACAACATCAAATGATATTTTTTTTAAATGACCAAAATGTTTAACACTTAATTTGTGTATTTTCAAAAACTTCAAAATATAATAGCTAATGATGAGTTAATTTGTAAAATAGTGAAATCTAATAAATTCATTTTCTTGGCAAACCAAGAAATAAAACTATAAACTGTAAAATGTGATTATATAATCCTTTTACTAAGACATGATTCATACAAAATTCTTCAGATCATTTGGTTCTAACGTAAATGAATAAAAATGTACATTATTAATTTTATCTACTTCTTGTTGCTAGATGTTGATTTATAGTAATTTTCTGAACAACAAAATAAAACACTGCCATCCTCACAATTTCTACTATGTTTAAATCCCTCTAGTGGAAGGCCAACTTCTTTTTCCTTTACCCTCCACTTTATTAAGCATGATGTCATTCCCCAAGGACTAACACGTCCTGATAATATGGTCAAAGTAGGTAAGAGAAAAATCTCACAATCCTTAATTCTAGGAAGCATTATGGTTGCATTTCTTCAGAGACATCTTTGTGTGTCCTTTTGCCATTCCATTTTTCTTTGCCAGCACCACAATTCAGAGGTAATAATTATTCTTTGGTATTTCTCTTTCACTAATTTTCACATGCATATGAAGCAACTTAAAATATCACACTTTGTTTTTAACATAATATCCTTTCTCTTTAGCACTTTAAAGAGATCCTGAAGCAATATAGAATTTGATTTTTTAATTGTTAGTTCCATGAGCATTTCTTAAGCTGAAAGAACTAAAGAATTAATTCAAGCCACGAGCTGCAATGCTTAAGGATGCTATGGGTAGGATACTGAATGATTCAAGAAGTAGTAAAAGCAAATGAAAGGAGTAATCAGGGTCACTGCACCAAAAAGAACTGGCTGACACAGAAAAATTTCAAGAAAACAACAAATGAGTATGAGGCAACGGTGTTGAAGGAGGAAGTGCAAGGTTGCGCTGAAGGACCTGGCAAAAAATAAAGTCCCAGGAATTGAGGGAATCCTAATAATACATTTAAGTAAACAGATGCTGCCTGTATGAGCTCATCGAGTTGTGCCAAGAAACCTGGAGGACAACTACCTGGACAACTGACTGAGAGAGATCCATATTTATTCCCATTAAAAAAAAAAAAAGGTGACCAAACGGAGTGTGGAAATTATCAAACAATATCACTAATATCACACATTAGCAAAATCCTGCTGAAAATTATCCAGAAAAGACTTGAACAGTACATTGACACAGAACTACCAGAAATACAGGCTGTGTTTACAAGAGGTCGTGGCACTAGGGGCATTATTACCAATGTCAGATGATCTTGGCAGAAGGCAGAGAGTATCAGAAAAATGTCTGTGTTTCATTGACTGTGCAAAGGCATTTGACTGTGTGGATCACAATAAATTGTGGCTAACCTTGAGGAAAATGGGTATCTCAGAACACTTGATTGTGCTTATATAAAACCTATACTTGGACCAAGAAGTAGTCCTCAGAACAGAGTAAGGAAACACTGCATGGTTCAAAATCAGGAAAGGAGTATGTCAGGGATACATCCTGTGCCCAGGAAGACATCCTGTCCCCAGACCTTTTCAATCTGTATGCACAAGAGATCATTTGGGAAACAGGGCTATGAGGAGGAGTGTGACATCAGGATTGGAGGAAGACTCGTAACAACCTACGATACACAGATAACTGAGGAGGACCTGAAGCACTTGCTGCAGAAAGTCAAGGACTATAGTCTTCAATATGGATTGAAGCTCAATATCAAGAAGACAAAGATTCTCACCACTGGACCAATTGGCAGCACCGCATTAGAGGGAGAAGAGATTGATGTTATTAACAATTATAGCTTGCTCAGACCCACAATCCACACTCAGCAGTAAGGAAATTAAGAAATGAACTGCATTGGGAAAATCTGCTGTCATGGACTCTCCAGAGTACTGAAGAGCAACAATACAATGTCAGTCTAGATACAAAGGTGCACCTAATCCAGGCTATGGTCTTCTCAATTATGTGTTATGCTTCAGAGAATTGGACAATGACTAAGGATGACAGAAGAACAGATGATGCCTTTGAGTTGTGGTGCTTGAGAAGAGTCTTAAACATACCGTGGAATGCCAAGAACAAATAGGTCTGTCTTGAAGAGGGTGAAACCAAGTCTCTCCTTAGAGGATAGGACTCCGAAGGTCCGCCTCATTTTGGGCACGTGGCCAGGAGAGATTGGTCCTTGGAGAAAGGCATCACGCTCGGAAAGGTGGACGGACAGCACAAGAGTGGAAGACTCCAGATGAGATGGACTTATACGGTATCTGCGGCGATGGGGGTTAAGAGTGTCGGAATTAGTGAGACTGGCTCAGGACAGGGAAGGGTTCAGAGCTACTGTACATAGGGTCACTATACACTACAGGCAACTCAATGGCACATAAAAACAATAACAAAATATGGCAGGTTTGGAAGCAGGAGTGGCATCCACTTCCTAAACAACATGCCTCTGGAAACTCTATGAACTTTGATAAATGTCAATAGCTGTAGAGTGGCCTCAGGCCTTCTGTTCAAAGGGTCACTATGAGTTGTGCTGGACTCAAAAGTAATCAACAACATTTTCATGAGCAGTGATTAGACCCAAACAAAATAAAGTCTTTGACATCAACCTTTCCTCCAGTTAGCTTGTTGTGCCTTCAAGTTGAGAGCTCATAGTGACCCACTAAGCAACAGATTGGAACTTTGCCCTATACTGCAACATCCTCACAATCTCTGATATCCTCAAGGCCACTGTTACAGTCATTGTGTCAATCCATCCAGTTGAGCATCTTCCTCTCTTTCACTGACCCTTTACTATTCACAGCATGTCTTCTTCCAAGGACTGGTCTCCCATCACAACATGCTCAAAGGATATGAGAAGTTTCACCATTCTTGCCTTTAAAGGGTAATGAGGTTGTACTTTCTCCAAGATGAGTCTGTTTGTTCTTTTGGAAGTCTATGCAATATTCAGTCTTTTTTGCCAACACTACAATTCAAACACAC
This sequence comes from Elephantulus edwardii, assembly GCF_000299155.1. Taxonomy (NCBI): domain Eukaryota; kingdom Metazoa; phylum Chordata; class Mammalia; order Macroscelidea; family Macroscelididae; genus Elephantulus; species Elephantulus edwardii. The sequence goes on along the minus strand of NW_006399797.1, from coordinate 16,935,577 downwards.
TGATTCTTCTCTGGACATCCTAATTCATTGTCCAACTTTGAGAAACAATTACAAACACTATGGAACTTTGGGAAAATCTTTGACAGCAGGTTTTCCTAATATTAACACTTACCTTAATACAGTATATTTGTTGTGAGAAGTTTTGTTTTCTTCATGTCGAGGTGTAATCCACACTGAAAGCTTTAGTTTTTTAAGCTTCAACAATTAAGTGTTTTCTTCAAGCAAGGTTGTAAAATCTGCATAATGCAGGTTATTAGTAAGTTTTCCTTCAAGCCTGATGCCTCATTCTTCATGCAGTCTGGCTTTTTGGATTATCTGCTCAGCATACAGACTGAATGTACAATTACTAAATTGGGATTGGCTACAACTCTGATGTACATGTTTCCTGATTTTAAACCAAGTTGTACTACCTTATTCTGCTAGTATTCATTTTCTATAGCTTCCAACTCCACTCAAACTCTAATAAATGTCAACACATCTTTGAAACAATCATAAATAAACTACATTTCATCCCATGAGAAGTGGTACAAACTTACTTTTCCTTGTGCTTCCTTTAGCTGTTTTTCTGCTGTTGCCTGCTTGACATTAGCCTCTCGTACCATCTTATGAGCTTCCTGAAAAAGTTAACATCTTAATCTTGGAAACAAAGATGTGTTATCAAAATCAAGATTAAAAATAAGTGTAAGCAGTAGCCTTCAATAAGTTTTGACATATGCCTGTCTAATATCTCATTTTTATTGTTCTGTTTTCATTATAGTCTGCTACATGACAGTGTTTTGAATAGTAAATCAGAACACTGAACATCTGCAAGTGAACATCTGAGAATGATAACATCACAAGTTATGTGTTGCCAATGTATGTAGTACATATTACTCATGATAAAATGCATCAAAAATCCCAACAACTGACTTCTTTAAGTGTGGGTCTTCGTAACTCAACTACACTGTTAGTCAGAGACTATTTCTATTAAATGTCAACTACTAAAACAGTAATCATCAGATACAGCATTATCTTTAGTACTTATTATCACTGAGGCAGCCACATTGTGTTCAATCATTCTAATCAAAGCCTGCATAAGGGATATCAAAGCCAACTCTTTCAAGTTAGATTTCTGTAATTTAGCGACACTGTTCAATTATATAAGTATTTATATATTAGTCATAGCAGGGATGCACACAAAAGTTAAGTAAAAAATTAACACATCAGTAAGTTAAACTAATAGACATGATCACTAAGAAGCCTTACAAGAGCCAATGAAAACACTCACAAAATGATGTTAAAGTGATGATGTTTGTGCAGAGCAACCTAAAAAGGAGTTTACCTTTTAATAGTGTCTTCATTTTTTTAGTACAAATATGAAACTCTAGGTATTTAATTTCTTTTTATTTATTTAATGCTTATCCATCGCATCTGTTTGTGAGGTACTGTTCTAAGTGCTCATCAGACACCAGGGAAGCAGACAAGGTTCCTCATCTAAAGGAGCATACATTCTGATTACATTCTAACAGGCCAATAAACTGTCAAGGTAAGAGTTAAAAATTTTATTTTAAGTGTAATATGAAGCTTTACAGTTCACAGTATTGTTTCAAGGAAAATAACCAACTTTGAAAGTGCTTGATAGTTCATAGACATTTACTAAAAATGGATGAGAAATTATTTAAAAAGTATCTTACTGTCTTTTTCCATGTTACATATAAAGCATTCTTTTAACTAACTTCACTTGATATTATCTCAAAACCTGAGACAATGCAAAAATAAGTAACTTTATTATCTAAGTATTTGATACTTTTAAGACAAATCTGCTATAGAAAAAATGTAACTATGCTCAAGAATATTCATTGTACATAAGAAACTCCACATTTCAATTTACAAGTTATTCAAACTGTACTCATTAAAAATATCTTTAATTGTTGAAAACTGTGCAGACACACAAAATCCAAGGAAAAAACTACTTAAGACAATATAAAACTGCTATCATGAATATATAAATAATACCAAAGAAAAATCTTAGCACTTTCTCTCAAAATTCATACATGATTGGTTTGAATACATCTTTCCTCATTATTAAAATAATGTTTAATAAATGTACTTCTTCCCAAGAGAGCACATATGGTGTCAAGTCCACTACCCAAAGCCAAATCCAAATCCATTATCACTGAGTTGATTCCAAGTCACAGATACAGTAGAAATAGGGTTTCCAAAGCTATAAACTGCTTCATCTTTCTTCCTCAGAGCACTTGATGGATACAAGTCACTGACCTTTTTGTGAGCATCCTAGTGCTTTTACCAGTGCACCACTAAGGTTTCTGTAATGGTTACTCGAATTCCTTCCATTCAACCCACTATTGGGTTTCCAAGGTGTAAGTAGCAACAAGGAGATTGCCTATCTCTTTCCAGCTGGTGGACTGAAACAGTTCATTCTAGCAACATAATTCAATTCAAGACTGAGCCACTAGAGCCCCCTCAAGATAAGTTAGCACTCAGACATTTCCATGAAATGCACGGTCTTCTTCTCTAGTATGTAACACTCCATTACAGAGAGGAATGTTTCTCCTACTTCACTGAATGGAAAATAAATGTAGTGTAGATAACAGAGCTAAGTAAGTAGGGCTAAAAGAAAGGGCAAGTAGGCAGTAAATCACAATTAGCATAAATAGCTTAACAAAGGTACTTTCTTACCATTTATTATTATAAAATTTGTTTTTTCCATATTGGGAGAGAAAGTATATACTTTTTGTATGGACAAAAGAAAAAAAAATAAAATAAAAAAAATTCAGAGTTCTTTTTTTCACTGGCCTTCAATTGGTCAGTATTCTTAAATTTACCTTCCTCTCATGTGACTATTATTACTACACTATTAGCTAAGTAGTGGAAAGGAGTTGCATTTCCAATCCAAAAGCATATAATTTGAATCCACCAGCTACTCTGTTGGAGAAGGACAAGAGATGAAGACCATGCATTTCATGGAAAAGGCTATCTTAAAAAGAGCCACTGCAATTTATAGCCTCTGAAAATCTGGAGGGTCGGATATAAGTCAGTTCTCACTCAATAGTACAAAACAACAGGCCTATCAAATGTTCATGAATAAAATAACCCAAAAAGGTACAAAGAAAGACAAAAGGTGATAGAGCAGAAAAGACACCCTAAAGATATTCACTGTAATATTATCTGCAATGATAAACATTAGGAAACATATACAGTGGGCACATTATGACTATCATTGCAATTAGCAATGATTATGTAGTAATGTGAAAAAAAAGGTAGATCTGAAGGAAAAATACAAACTATATTAGGGTTACAAATAGGTGTTCTAGTGGCTCAGTAGTAAGGAATCGTGCTGTCAACCCAAAGGCACTAAGTTTAAATCCACCAGGTCTTCACAGGAGAAAGATGGGAAATCTCCTCTCATGCAATTTACTAGCTGAAAACCTACTAACAGTTAACATGAGTTGGTTCCAACTCAATGGTACATAAAGATGTTGCATAAAGAAACCCTAAAAGAGGATTTTTCCTTTTTTTCCCTCTCAAAGACATTTTATTACATTAAAAGTTTCAAGGCTAACTTAAGAAAAAAATTTCAAGGAAAGTTTCAAGAAGAAATAAATTAAAACATTTGTAAATTAAAATGGCATTAGTCATTCCATTAACAAACCAGCATTTCTGATAAAAATCAGGAGGGTCAAGGTCTCAAGCTAAAGAAGACATTCTATGGGAGGAGTTCTTAACCAATGAGGTTCTAACCTCAACCTCCAAACCCAGAAATATTTATAAATTGTCAAACTATAGGTAAATTCAAAGATGTTAAATCTCCTGCTACATGAGAGAAAGATAGGCAATCTTGTCCTATGCAATTAACGGTCTCTGAAGATCCACTGGAGGGTCAACTATGAGTTCCAATTTGATGGTACATAACAACAAAAATCTGTACTGTTAAGTACTGTTAACTGCATCCCTATTAAGAAGCACTGATCTAGTCAGAAATTTTAGTCTCAGTTGTATGCTAGAGATGAGGAAATAAAAGCGTGCCTTGTAACATTCTTCAAGGTATCTCCTACAGGGTGGCTACCTTTTCAACAGGTTTGACTTTATTGTGGAATCATACTAAAGTTAATATGAAATAGCCAATAAATACATGGTAAAATAAAAAAAAAACCAACAATTTTTCTCCTTATTTTTCATTTATGCATGTTTAAAGCAATTGATATCACTGTCATATATCATGGAGTCAACTCACAGCCGACCCTCCAGTGGGTTTTTAAGAGGCTGTAAATTGTACAAGAAGAGACTAACACATCTTTCTCTCAGGAGCAGATATTGGATTCAAACCAACTGTCTTTGAGATGGCTTTATAATTCCTCACCACTAGGACACCAGAGCTCCCTGACATTCAGTAGCCAACATTTACCTTTTAGCATCAAGTTATAACTTCAAGGTATAGATCCTTTGCTTCCTAAAGACTGTGTTTCGTTTCTTGCTGGTAGAACTTACAAACACATGGGAAGCTAATTATATTTTTTTCAACATTGTCTAAAAAACAACTTTCTTAATATGTAAAGAATCAAGATGATGCTTTGCCAACATGTAAATAGACAGCTCAGACCAACCTCAAACAGACTAGCTGTGAGTTCTTCCAATTCCTGTCCAAGCTGATCTCGTACTTTAGACAGTCTTTCACATTCTTCATCTTTTAATTTCAGTTCCTACAAGAATGAAATTCATTTATTCAGGATTTCTGCAATTTTATATAACGTTTAATAATAAAATGACAAAGTATCAATACTGTTCCCTCTTACAAAGCGTTTTTAAAACATCTCTCATTTAGATTTGTCAGATAAATTTACAATTGTAAATAATCCCGATTAATGTTAAATTTTCATTTTCTTCAATCTAATCTTTTAAGAATAAAAATTAAATATGCATGTTACATATAAAAATAAAATTACTTCGTTTTTTTCCTTAACTTTTGTCTAAGTATACTTCTTTGCACACAACAAAATATTTCTTTAATAATGTGTACCCAATTTCAATAAAATGCATTTCTCCATATTTACTTCAAAAATAATTTCTTCATGGATCATTTCACAGATTCTATTATTAACTTAAAATTTCAGTTACGAGACTGTATCCATTAAATATTACAAGGTAAATGATGCAGATCAACATTTAAAATCAAGATGACAGTTAATGATAAAAATACTATCCAGCATTTAAACATGACTTAACAAGTCATGTTTATGGGCAATTTGTACATATTTGTACAATTTGCCCATAAACTTAATAATTTAAATAAATTATTTTATTGTAATGCTCAATATATGCAATTTTATATTTTGAAGTCATCTTAAATCAACCTTTCAAACCCACAGATAAAAAATTTAAGTTCCCATATGAGTAACAATTACATTAATAAAATAGTGGATTGATCATGCTAAATTATTTTTTACTTTGTAATTTTTACTTTTATAAATTTAATGATTTATTCATTGCAAATACCTTTCCCTCCACATTCAATTTTTTAAAGAATTTTTTTTTTCATTTTTTTGCATAGTGGCACATTTTCTTCTCCTACCTCCCCTTCCTCTACCTCTAGACCTCCTCACAATGTACTCCAGGTTCCAGATTGTTGTCATGCATATAGTGCCTAATCATATATTCCTTCCAGACAGTTCTACCCCTCATCTGGGCTAATTAAGTGTTAATCATCTACGCACTCTTTCCCCAGTCTGTCCTCATCTCCCCATCTGTCATATTTCTAACAGAGGTAAAACGTAGTATTTTTCCTTTTGTGACAGGTATTTCACTCAACACGTCCTCCAGGTTGCTCCATGCTGTGTAATGTTTTAGAAGTTGATTTTTTTTTAATGCTGCATAATATTCCATTGCGTGAATATACCACAGTTTTTCTATCTATTCCATGATAGGCACTTAGGTTGCTTCCATCTCTCTGCTATTGTACTTTTTAATTTTATTGTGACAAAACATACACTATGTTAACAATTTCTACGTGTATAAGTAACAATGATTATACTTTTATTATTATGATAATAATGTTGCTGCTGTTTGTTGTTGTTACATTCTTTAAATTGTGCCACTGTTCTCACTATTCTTTTCCAAATCATTTTATTGCAGTTAACATGAAATCAATGCTGAATAGCTTTCTCAGTCCCCTAAAGACAACCATATATATAAACAGGCCCCAGATTATGAAATGATATACAGTCCAGATTATTTCTTCAGCTGAATTTGTAGTAAAGCTGGAAGAGGTACGTACAGTTTGAATTTTGCCTTTTCAATGAGTTTTGTCATCACCTGCAGCAAGTGAAGGTGAGTATGGTAAAGAATGTGTTTCAAGAGCATTGTGGATGGTGGCATTGTGTACTGTAAAGTCAGAGCTGACTCATACCTAATCCTCCAGTGAGTTTTCAGAGATAGTAAATCACATGGAAGAGGAATGCCCATCTTTCTCCAATGAGACTGCTAGTGGATTTGAACCACAAGCCTTTAAGTTGGCAGCACAAGAAACGCAGCACAATACATGCTGAGCTGCTGACCAGTTTATGGTTCAAATCTCCAGATGCTGTTTGAAGGGAGTGGGAGCAGTCTCCTCCTGTAAAGGTTTTCAGAATCAAGATCGATTTGATCATAGTGATAAGAGTCACAAAGTGAATGTAAAATCTATTTAACATTTAAGAGCAATTGTACAAACTGCCCATAAACTGGATGTTAGTAATCCAGGAAATTAGTATATAACCAATGACAATACCTTTAACCGAACCAAGTAAAAGAGAATCCATGTTAATTAAGTCTTGGAATGTAAAAGATTGTGGCTCCACTGGCAATAAAGAAAATGAAAGAGGATTTGCCATTATACCCTACTTGCCTCAGAATCCAAGAGTCAGTAATATTTCAAAATAAAGGGACCTAACTCAGAGCAGAAGATGTAAAACAAAAGGTGCAAAAGTTTCAGAGGATGCATGGGGCAAGTGAGCCCAAAAACACACACGTGCAGTCAAGACAGCAATGACAGTACTGTGATGCTCCAAACTTCCAAGAATCTCAGAAGTACCCAGCAAAGAATAAATTCAGAAAGACAAAGCTTCAACTAGGGGAATACTCTTAGAATCTGAAATCAACTTAGACAGGACATGAACAATGAAGGCAGGAAAACAACTAGAAGTTGGGGGCAGAAAAAAAAACAACTTCCAAGGAAACAAGATTCCAGAAATAATGAAGAACAATTTATGTATCTCAAAATTAAATGTTAATCCTGTTAAGATCTCACTAACACTGGGCTGGAGGATAAAACTGTCTCAAACAAATCCTAAAACTGAAAGACAGAAAGTGACACAAAAATAATATATCAAACTCTGAAGAATCCCAATTACAACAGAGAAAACTCTTGAAACTTAAAACTCAGAAAGCTTACGTGGCCCTATGTTATCCCATTTACTCTTCTTGCCAATAGTTAAAGAAAGCGTATTTATTTAATCTTGGGAAATAAAAAAAGTGACATGTAAAGTTCTCATAAGAAAAAGGGTAACTGGCTAGGGTGACTTTGGGTGTCATTGTCATGTTTCTAACTGCAGTCTCCTTTGCCAAGAGCAAGTCAAAAAACATTCTGGTAAGAATGGTAAGCCAAGCTGGGACAGGTCACGCCTTCAACACCAAGAGAGGTAAACTGCAGGAGAAACTGACTCTTTTGCATTATGATCCCATCCTGAATAAAAAAGTCCTTTTTGTGGAACAGAGGAAAATACGCTCCCTCTAAACAATGGATTGAAAATGAATTTGATTTATAAATGAGAAGACTAGAGGGTGGGATACCAATTCAGAAATCCTGTAACATGGAATAAAAGAAGAGGAAATGGCCTGGGATCACGGCCTCCTGTGATTTGAAGGCCATTGTGAAGGAAAACAATGCAGTGAAAGGTTCTTCAAATTAGGACACAGATCATTGCATCACATTTATTCATCTTGCTAGATATTTTTATAGCCCTTAATAAAAAAAATTAAAAGAAAAAAAGAAAAAGGGTAACTACAAAGCTATCTATAAATGAAGTAAAATCTTATCAGAAGGGTATCAAACATTAACAGAACAATGTATTCTAGAAGACTTACATTTTTTTTTAATTATTATTAAATTTTATTAGTTTTAATGAACATTTACAGAGATTTTGGGTTTTCATTCATTCATTGTTGCACTGTTTTCTCTACCCTCCTCCCCAGTTCATTCTTCATCCCCCCATGTCTGTTTTAACTGTCCAACTGCCACAGTGAGAAGACTTACACTTTTAAGACATGCAAGAAAATAAGAATTTTCTATTTATCCAGGTGTCCTTCAAATATAAAAACCAGAGACAAAGTGCTTTTAATCTACAGGACCTTATAGAACCTCTAATAAATCTGATTTTAATGTGTTTTAGTGTCTTTCTCTTTGAGTTCTGTGAAGCTTGTCTCTCTGTATGACTTTCCTAGCATTGATGACTGCCTATATGGATGAGTGGGACTATGTGAGTGAGGCATGTTAGCTTATCCACAAAGATACTATCTACCCATCCACAAGGAGATTGGCGAGCCTTGATAATCTACAAGAGGATTGGCTAGTCTTGTCAACAAATTAAACAGTTTTGACTGCAGAGAACAGATTTTTTTCCCAGCCAGAGAAGAGAGACCTCCCCCATCCTGATGAAATAGAGGACATTCTTCAGGATGGCAACAGCAGCTACAGCTTAAGTGGAGAAATGAGATGATACCTTGAGGGTAGAAGGGAGGCAATACTGGCAGGACTGACAACTTTGCAGCAGTATTGGGGAGAAACCAATATTGATAGGACTGAAACACTTCGTTGGAAAATTTGGAGGGAAGCCAATACTGGCAAGCCTGAGAACTTGATAACGCTGAGAGGCTAGAAGCTGAGGTGTCTGTGTGCACATTTTGGGAGTTGTCTTGACTGTATTCTACTATTACCCTGTATTGTTGTTGTTGTTGTATACTACTGAGTTGGAAATAACCCACAGTCGAACCCCCAGAGGATTTTCATTAGCAGTAAATGGCATAGGAGGAGACTGACCATCCTTCTCCCGTGGAGCAGCTTGTGGCTTCTAACTGTGTGCCTTTGGGATTGTAGCTTCTTGCCACTAAGCCACCAGTTTCTTTTTAAGAAATACATCTTCATTCAGATCAATGTCCATGAATACATATGTTAGTTCTTATAGCAAAGATGTAGCTTTAAACTATTCAAAAGCAGAAAGGACTGAAGTATGCTTGATCCAAGTCAGCATATTTTCCATCATTTCATATGCACGCAAAGATAAAGAACAAGGAAGACTGAAAAATTGATGTTTCATTGACTATGCAAAGGCATTTGACCATGTGGATAACAATAAACTGTGGTTAACTCTGAGAAGAACGGGAATCCCAGAACATTTGATTATGTTTATGTAAAACTTACAGTTGGACCAAGAGGCAGTCATCAGAATAGAGCAAGGGAACTCTGCATGGTTTAAAATCGGGAAGGGTGTACACCAGGGATGTGTCCTATCTTCCATACCTTTTCAACCTATATGCAGAACAGAACATCCAGGAGGCAGGGCTCTTTGAGGAGGAATGGGACATTAGGGTTGGAGGAAAACTCATCAATAGCCTGCGTTATGCAGATGACACAACCTTGCTTGCTGAAACTGAAGAGGACTTGAAGCAATTGCTGGAGAAGATTAAGGACTGCAGCTTTCAATATGAATTGAAACTCAACATCAAGAAACAAAGATTCTCACCACTGGGCCCATTAGCAGCATCATGATGGACAGTGAAGAGAGTGAGACTGTTAACAGCTTTAATTTGCCTGTCTTCACAATCAACAATTTTTGTACCAGCAGCCAGGAAATCAGAAGATTAATTAAATTGGGAAAGTCTGCTGTCAGGGACATCTCCAGAGTACTGAAGAGCAACGATGTCAGTCTGTAGACTAAGGTGCACCTGATTCAGGCCATGGTCTTTGCAATTATGTGCTATGTATCAAAAAGCTGGACAATAACTATGGATAAGAGGAGGAGAATTGATGCTTCTGAGCTGTGGTGCTGGAGAATAGTATTAAATGTACCATGGACTGTTAAGAGAACAAACAGATTTGCCCTGAAGAGGGTGAAAGCAACTTGCTCCTTGGAGGCAAGGATTCTGAAGCTCTGTCTGACATACTCTGGGAATGCTGCAAAGAGGCACGACTTCTTGAGGAACATGGAGGGACATGAAGCACATGCTTTCTGCAATTGTAATACAGACAGGCAGACACCGTAGGAGGGGAAGACCCTTGATGAGATGGATTGACTCAGTCACTGGAGTAATGGGGGTGGGTGTGTCAGAGACAGTAAGGTTAGATCAGGATACAACAGGGTTCAGAGGCATTGTACATAGGGTTGCTATGAGTCGCAGGGGATTCAATGACACATAACAACAACAACAATTAAATTATCATGTTGGTGAAGAATACTGAATGTACCATGGAAAGCCATCAGAATGAATCAATTTGTCCCTCAAGAAAAATAGCCAAATCCTTCTTGGAAACAAGGCTGGCAAAGTTTCATCTCCCATTCCTTGAACAAGGGATCTTTCATGGCCTAGTTGGCAAGAAGCTGTGCTGCAATGCTGAAGGCACACTGTTCGAGTCCACCAGCTGCTCTGTGGGAGAAGGATGGGCAATCTCCTCCTCTGTGATTAACTGCCTCTGAAAACCTGCTGGAGGGTCAGCTATGGGTGGTTCCAACTCAATGGTATGCCACAATAACAACCTTGGACATGCTATCAGGAGGGACCAATGTCTGGAAAAGGACATAACATTTGGTAAAACAGAGTCAGTGAAAAAAAAGAAGCCCCTCGAGGAGATGAACTGACAGTGTGGTGGCTGCAACAAAGCATTCAAATAACAGCCGTAATTATGAGGCTGACATAGGCCGATGTAATGTTTCATTCTGTTTACAAAGGGTCACAGTATGAGTCAGAATCAACTCAATGGCACCTAGTAACAACACTGCAGAGTTGCACGCTTAGATTTTAAAGAAACTGCCAAGCTATATCCACCAGCATTTTCTGAGTTATTTATTCAGTATTTCTGTATCTGTATCAACATTTGGTGTTGTCACTGTTTCCTTTTAGTCATGCTAGTAAGTGTGTAGTGGTACCTCACTCTGATTTTTATTTGCATTACTCTCAGAGCTAATAAAGATAGGTATCTTTACAAATGTGCTTATTTATGGTCTGAATATCCTCTTTGGCAAAATGTCTCTTTGTGTCTTTTGCTTATTGTAGTACAGTCTGTCTGTCTGTATTACAATTGCAGAAAGCATGTGCTTCAAACTTCCAGCCCTTCAGAAGACACTGACAACAAGCATACATTCATCTGTAATCATTCCAGACAGACGAGACACTTACACAGTGCTGGCTAAAGAAAAGCTGTTATTATCTGTGGGAAGCAAATTGTAAATAACAACAGATTCTAAAAGGTGAAATGTTTATACTTCCTCAAATTATCTTTGCTATTCTTATAGTATCAAGTCAGAACTGACTCATAAGCAACCCTCCAATGAGTTTCTGAGACTGTAAATCACACAGGAGGAGATTATCTATTTCTCCCACATAGCCACTGGTGAATTCAAACCACCAGAGGGGCTTGGCCTTAGAGTTAGCATCTCAATTCCTTAAAGACCATGCCATCAGGGCTCTTCTTTTGAGTATGAATGATGAATCCTAAGCTTTTTCCTTAAAGTTTTATATTTAACTCTGTGCTCTACTCTTGTGACCAACTTGAAACTCTGTTGAAATCCCTTATCGTGTCTTAAACACACCTTGCATCATTGCCTTGAAAAAGTTATCTTTCAACAATCAAAATAAATGCTCTTACAACTTTCTCCAATACCAAGCTTTCTTTTCAGTAAAATCCTGCCAAAGATCATCCAAAAATAACTGGACCAGAACACTGACAGAGAACTACCAGAAATACAATTTTGGTTTAGAAGAGGCTGTGGCACTATGGACATTATAGCCAATGTAAGATAGATGTTGGCTGAAAGCACTGAATACCAGAGGAATGTCTGTGTTTCACTGATCATGTAAAAGCATTTGACTATGTGGATAACATCAAATTGTGGCTGGAATCCCAGAACATCTAACTGTGCTCATGCAAAAACCTATACTCGGATCAATAAGCAGTTGTCAGCAGTCATCAGAACAGAGCAGGGAAACATTGCATTGTTCAAAAATCAGGAAAGAAGAGCATCAGGGATGCATCCTGTCTCCATACCTTTTTAATCAACATGTGGATCATTTGAAATGCTGAACTTCAGGAGGAGGAATGTGGCAACAGGACTGGAGGAAGACTCATCAACAACCTTGAGTAAGCAGATGACACAACCTTGCTTGATGAAACTTAGAAGGTCCTGAAGCATTTGTTGCAGAAGGTTAAGGACTGTAGTCAGCAATATGGACATTATTATGTTGATGCTCAATATCAAGAAAACAAAACTTCTCTTCACTGGGCCAATAAATGGAGAAGAGATAGAGATTATTAACAATTTGTTTGCTTAGGTCCATGAACAATATTCTTGGCACCAGCAATCAGGAAATCAAAAGATGAATTGCACTAGGTAAATCTGTTGTCAGGGACTTATCCAGGGTGCAAAAGAGCAATGATGTCATTCTAGAGACTAAGGTGCACCAGATCCAGGTCATGATCTTTGCAATTATTTGCTATGCATCAGAGAGCTGGGTAATGACTAAGGATGACAGAAGAATTGATGCCTTTGAATTGTACTGCTGGAGAACAGTACTGAACATACCATGGAACATGAAGAGAACAAATATGTATGTCCTGGAAAGGGTGAAAGCAAGCTGCTCCTCAGAGGCAAGGATTTTGAAGCTCTTTCTCACATACTTCAGGCATGTGACCAGAAAGGACAGGTCCTTGGAGACGGATATCATACTTGAAAGGATAGAAGGGCAGCACAGGAGAGGAAGACCTCTCTGAGGATGAGATGGATTGACACAGTAAGGGCTAACAAGGGTAGGTGGGTCAGAGGCAGTGAGATTGACTTAGAATAGAGCAGATTTCAAAACTATTGTGCATAGCATTGCTATGAGCCAGATTTGATTCAAAGGAGAATAACAAAGTGGAGGAAGAAAATACTTAACTGCAATCACACAGAAGCCCTGAAAGCATAGCATGTAACATACGGGGCTTCCAACCAAAAGGCTGGCAGTTAAAATCTACCAGTCACTGGGATAAAGTCTCCTCCCATAAATATTTACAGCCCAAAAAATCCAAATGAGGGTTGCTATGAGTTGGAACCAACTCAACTACCAAAACTATACTTTTAATCAATTTCTAAATTTCGAAACTTACGGCTAATTTTAGAAGGGTAAAGCAGTCCCACATTCCTGGAATAAACCTCAATTAGTAATAATGTATAATTCTTCTTATATATTATTGAATTCTACAAGCTACTATTTTATTAAGCAAAGTTTGCCTCTATATTCTGGAAGAACACTGGTCTACAATTTGTGGAATTTTTTTGTACTGTCTAGTTTTGTCATCAAGGCTTCATAAAATTAATCAACATTATTCTCTCCTCTTCTATTTCCCAGAAGAGATTATATAGAATGTGTCTTAATTCTTCTTTAAACTTTTAATAGAATTCTCCAGTGAAACCATCTAAACCTGGATAATTCTTTCTTAGGAGTTTTCAAATTATGAATTCCATTTCCTTGGTACACAGTATGTGAATCAAGCTATTTCATAATAGATGACTTGCACTAGTTTGTGTTTTTTTGAGGATATGGTGTCTCTTTTTTTAATGTGATAAAAATATTTATTAAAAAAAAAAAAAAACAAACTTCGTATCTTAAAGTTGAGAGTGACTCTCTGATTCACATGGCAGTTTGCATCCAATACTTTTTTTTTGTTAACAGAGACATCAGTATGGCCAAATACCAACTCATTTGTATTAATAATAAATTAATATTTGTATTGAACATTTCTAAACAGGCATAAAAACTTTTATTGGCATCTTTTTGTTTTTTAAATAAAACACTAACAAATAGCAAAGTCTCAAAAGACATCTTTTAGAAAAGTACCCATGGTGCCATGGAAGAGAGTGTCAGTTCAGTTTGTTTAGTTCTTCAATTTGTTGAGTCAGCCCTCAGCCTCTACCACACTGGGGTGGGACTAATCATGTCATATGTTCTCAGCCCTCCTTCTCTGGCCATAAAATTGTGACTCTATTCCTGACTTGATTCATTTTAACGTGACAACATTCTAACAAATTATTATAGACACGGGCTTCTCTATTTTCTCAAGATTATGGATTGTGAATGGATTGAAGCAGCATTTCCAGCTTACAAACGGATCCACAGGTGATGTGGTATCATTTAAATTCAGCTTGTGACAATTAAACCAATAAAATGCAGCAATGAGGAGGCTATTGATGAAGTACAGCCAGGGAATGCTCATCTCAATATAAGCCACAATCTGTACTAGAAATAAAAAGACAATTATCTGTAGTATCAACCGTGACCAGGTACCAAGAAAGCAGACAATGATTTTTCAAGGTCATAGCACAAATTGAACGGGATGGAAAGGGAAGGTAGAGGGTTGCCTCGTTCCTATAGGACGTTATCCTCACAGCGTGTATCATAACAACAACGTCTGACCAAGAGGCGATTAAGACCATCAGCATGGAATAGAAGAGCCAGGCGCCCCTGCGAGCTGACGTAGAAGGGGTACTGCTGCAGGGCGGTGCTCTGAGCGCCCAGGCCTGGGGAGACAGCTGGGTTTCCCAAAACATGGGCTAGGAACTATGTCCACATAAAAATTATCATCAAGAGATAAAGGCATTTTTGACCTCTATGTGAAGTTTGGTGGTTTTTGAGAAATTCAGGTAATAATCTATACACGCAATCAGGAAGACAGGATAATACAGAAAGCCGTAAGGTAAAGGAAATTATTTAACAGGCAGATGTGGTATCTGGTAAACCTGATGCCTAAAAGCACATAATCCCTGAAATAACATGATGGAAATGTTTATCAGAAGGAAAAGATCAATGACTGCCAGTGAAATGCAAAAATGTCCCATAAAATGTTCACGGGTGTTCTTCCTTCTCATTCCTAGTGTGAGGATATTTAATAGTGTTTTTCCAAATAAAATTAAGAAGTGCAGAGTGCTAACACTTAGGGGCTGGCTCATGTGCTATACCTTGTACGGAGAAGAGCAGTACTCAGAATAAAGAACAGTCATATTTTAGTTCAATTTCAGAAGGTCTGCTGAAATACATGTAAGAAAACATGACTTGGTTTTCTTTTTCATCCCCTCCTCTCTCCACTCAGTCCTTCATGGCTGATGGATGATCTTCCGATGTGATACTATTTTACTGCCTTCAATTTTCTTACTTTTGGTGCCTTGCATTTCATTTTGCAATATAAAAAATGCTATGCAAATCAGCTCTGCTTCATTTGCACAAGCTGGGGGTGGAGAGGCTGTGGTCACATGACCTCTGCAGGTCAGATCCCAATGGTCACCTCTGGAAACAATGACCTGATGACAAGCCAGTGACAGCCACTGCTTCTGGACACCACCTGCTCGCATGAGAAAAGGAGCTGAAATTACCCTTCAAGCTGGGTTGGTTATAGAAGAGTCAAGTCAGAGCCCTGCCTCGCTGGCCCCAGGCGGCAGATGCAGGGAGGTTGGCAGCCAGCTCCGCCCTGTCTTCCCAGGTGCTCCCCGCGGGTAGGCCAGGGACCTGAGAGGCGCCCTCCCCCCCATACCTCCCCAGACTCAGTGGCTGAGGATCTGGTGTATTAATGGTAAGGAACTGCGAACCCAACTCAAGTCTACGAGTTGCTCCACAGAAGAAAGGTGGGGAATCTCCTCCCATGCAATTTATTGCCTCTGAAAATCTGATAAGAGGGCAGGTTTCAAATCGACATTACACAAGTTAAAAGTTGTCTGTTGTTATGTGCCATCAAGTCGCTTGCGACTCATAGCGACCCTATGTACAACAGCCCTAAACTCTTCTCTGTCCTGTGCCAATCGCACTGTCTCTGATTCACCCATCCCGATTACCCCAGTCACTGAATCAACCCACCTCCTAGAGAGTCTTCCCCTCCTGCACTGTCTCCCTCCACCCTCCCAAGCATGATGTCCCCTTCCTCACCAAGGACCTCTCCCTCCTTACAACATGTCCAAACTATGTTAGACGAAGCCTCAGAATCCTTGCTTCCAAGGGGCCGCCCAGTTTAACCCTCTCCAGGATGAATCTTTTTGTTTTCCTAACAGTCCATGGTATCCTCAATACTCTTCTCCAGCACCATAGCTCAAAGGCATCAATTCTCCTCCTATCTTTGCTAGTCATTGTCCAACTCTCTGATGCATAACAAGTGGCTGCATGGCCTGTATCAGTCAAATTTATATATGTACACTTTTTCACAGCATTCTCTCACTTTTGCTATCTGCTAGGTTTTTCCTTTTTTCCCCTTTATCATTCTTGCTAAAATCTTGTCAATTTTACTGACATATTTTTAAAGAGTCAGCTATTTGTTTCATCCATATCTTCTACTGCTTTTCTGCTCTGAATGCAATTTCTGCTCTTATCTTTATTCTTTCCTTCCTTCTGCTTTCCCTGATATTTTGCTCTTCTTCCTAGTTCCTGAAGTGACAGTTTAAATTGTTGATTTGAGATTTTTCCAATATATGCATTTAGTTCCATATATCCTTTTAAAATCTGACTTTAGCTTTTTTCCTCACAAATTTGTATCTATTATAGTTTCATCTAGTTTTTTCTATTTTCTTTGAGGCTTCACCTTTGATTAATTATTTAGAAGTATGTTGTTCAGTTTCCAAGTCCTTGGAGATTTTCCTGTTCCCTTTCTCTTATTTCAACTGTGAGTTCATTATGGTCACAGGACACACTCTGATCTCCACATATAAGCTGTAAAAAGTTATCACGTGGAAAGTTGTTGCTTAGGCAGTATCAAGATAAGTATGACTCAGAGTGACCCTATCAATAACAGATGTGAACGCTGTCTTATTCTGTGCCATCCCCATCATCCCTGACACACCTCAGCCCATTGTTGCAGTCACTGTGTCAGTCCATCTCTTTGAAGGTCTTCCTCTCTTCTGCTGACCCTCTACCTTTCCAAGCATGATGTCCTTCTCCAAAGAATAACCTCTCCTAGTAACACGCTCAAAGTATGTGAGACAAAGTTTCTCCATCCTTTCCTCCAAGGAGCACTCTAGCTATACTTTCTCTAGGACATATTTGTTCTTTTAGCAGTCCATAGGATATTCAGTACTCTTCTCCAACACCACAAGTCAAAGGCATCAATTATTCTTCTATCTTTATTCACTGTCCAGCTCTCAGAGGCTGAGCAAGTGACTGAAAAGCCTATGACCTGACTCAAGCGCACCTTAGTCTTTAAACTGACATTGCTCTTCTTCAGTAACCTGGAGAGGTATATGACAAAGGACTTTCCCAATACAGTATGTCTCCTGATTTCCAGACTGTTGGTATCAATGGTATTGAGTGTGGATCCAGTAAGAAGAAATCATTGACAATTTCAATCTTTTCTCCATCTATCATGTTGCTTTTTGGTCCAGTAGTGAGAATTTCTGTCTTCTTGACGCTGAGATGCAATCCATATTGAAGGCTGCGGTCTCTGATCTTCTGCAGCAAGCATTTCAAGTCCTCCTTACTTACAGCAAGCAAGATCATGTCATCTGCATACCGGAAATTACTGATGAGTCCTCCTCCAATCCTTTTGTCACATTCTTTTCAGAGTCCAGCTTCTTGAATGATTTGCTCAGCATACAGACGGAATAGATATGGAGAAATGATGCACATCTTTCCTGATTTTGAACCAAGCAGTGTTCATGTGGAATAAAGCCCACTAAATCTGCACTATGGATAATATACATACTTTAGGGAATAGTTAATAAAATACTCTTGGATCAGTTTCTTTATTACCCAGCCCATTTCATATGAGACTGGACATATGTGACAGAAAAGTTTAAGACTGCCCTAATTTCATTCACAAGTTGATTCCATTGTATAAATAAATACGAATTTAGAATACACGAAAGAACAAAATACCTTCTGTCCTTACCCTCTGAGCTTTTGCGAGTTCTTCTTTCAATCTTTCATATCCCTTTTCTCTGACTTCCAAAACAGATGGGCTTCGTAACCGGGACAGACTATCAGTACTCAGTCCAAAAATATCATCGCTGCCCTCACAAGCCTCTGTTAAAGTAGCCCCCTGTAAAAACTCCCTCTCTGCATTGTAGCTGTCCTTTGTTGTAGTTAATTTAGTTAGTCCAGCTGTAACTACAGAGGTAGTACAAGGTGCTGCTGAATTTGTAATGTGGATGCTGTAAAGGAAAAACAGGGTTTTTTTTAGAAAACATTAATATATGCTCAAATATAACTTGCATAAACACACAGGCATAGAAGTAAACTATCCCATAGGACGGTCACTATAGTTCATTACTCACACACACTAACCATAATACAAGTGTTTATTAGCAGCTACATGTGACTTAACAGCTTTCACATTAGTCAGTACAGAAATATAACATTTTATGAGCACGTAACTTTTTGGATAGTGCTGCTCTAGAACAGCAGTCAGCAAGTTCCAGCCCACAATTCTCTCTCAGCATTATAGCTGTCCTTTCTTATGGTTAATTTAGTCAATTCAGTTATGGCCTGAGAACTGTTATCTCACCCAGAGATACTTCATAAATAAGGCCTAGCAATCTGCTTTTGAAAAGTCACAGCCTTGACTCTGTCCAACTGCATTTGTCATGAGTCTAACCTGACTCAGTAATGAACAACCAAACAAGAGCTAAGAATGGTTTTTATAATTTGAACTGCTTGGGGCGGGTGGGGGGGAGAAAAAAGAAAAATTATATGTGTCACATATGAAACGAGAAATCCTGTGTCTAATGACAAAATTTTATTGGGCAACTATCATACTTACTTATAGACAACTTATTTCTACTTTCAACAACAGAATTGAGTCGCTGCAACGCTATGGCCCACAATGCCTAAAAGAGTTACTGTCTGGTCCTTTATTAAAAATGTTTGCCAACTTTTGCTCTAGAACTAAATACACATTGTTCTATCTGGCAAGTTAGTACTATTAAAATTTTCTGAAATAATGACTCCTCAAGATAGACAATTCATTTTTAATTGTTGTTGTTATGTGCCATCAAGTCACCTGTGACTCACAGCGATCCTATGTACAACAGCCCTAAATCCTGTGCTAGACTGTGCCAATCTTATTGTCTCTGACAAACCTGCCTACTCCATTACCTTAGTCACTGAATCAATCCATTTCAGCAAGAGTTTTCCTCTCTCACGCTGCCCTTCCACCCACCCAAGCATGACGTCCCTCACTATAAGTGTTTTGTTTATTTCTTACCTGATACTGGATATTTCTGCACAATTTAAACGTCTGGGGGATGAATACACAGGTTGAGTAGGAAGGTCAGAAACATCTAATGCATTAGCCTGGATAGGGGCAGAGCATAAAGTTGAAGGATGTGGCCGGTAGATGACACTTGGTGAGGTAGTCTGCTCGTGAGTTCCTGATTCATATACACCAAGAAGGTCTGGAGAAGTAGGTGAAGCAAGGTTTACTTCATGGAAGCCTTCCAAGGGGTCATTAGCCATAGCAAAAGCTTCATCATAAGATAACCTATTTTAAATAAGAAACAGTAATAATCTTCAGTGCTTTTTTCCCCCCAGTTAAATCAAGTAAAATTTATAAATTATAAAATATGCTTCATTCAAAACTAAACCCACTCACCAAGTTGATTCTTGTAACAACCCTACAAGTAAGGGTAGAACTGCCCCACCATTTCCCCAAGGAACTTTATACAGAAACAGATGGAAACATCTTTTTCCTGCATAGCAACTGGTGAATTTAAACTGCCAACTTTTTGGTTGGAAGCAGAATAATTTAACCACTGTTATCACCAGGGCTCTTCAATGTATTATAAATGATAAATTTAAAATGAGTTATAAAAAAAAATCTATAGTTACCTAACACTTATTAAGTGACATCAGAGTATATTTACTATACAAAACAATCTGATACAGAATAAATTTGAAAGCAAAAGCTAATATTGTTAAAGTGGATGCAATTAAGTAATTATGACAAAAAAATTACTTAGTATTTTTAATTTTGCTATATCACTTTCCAAGAGCATCTATCCCTTTACAAGAACATTAAGGTGACTATTCAAGTAAGTACTTAGTTAAGTATTATTAGCTTGTGAATTGTATAATCTCAGTAAACATTTGCTCTTGTGATCAGCTACTGATACACTAAACACCCTTCATCTCCTTTGTAAACAAAATACAAAACAAAAATATTCGACTGCATCACCAAGTTTACATGAAAACTACAAAGGAAATCACTCAAACTTTTTAAGAAAGAAAAACCTAAATAAACCCACTAGCCTGATAATAAAGGGCTCCAATAATAATCCGATTTACTAATAATTTTTTACCAGAAATACAAACACATGCCAAGAAAACTTCTAATTCTGAAAATTTAATTAATACTCAAATACAGTTTATTAATTTATTCACTTTAAGATAGCCCTATGTATGGGTTTTTATTAACTTATTATACTTCCTATTTTCTAGCCGGAATACTTCTAATACTTCATTAGATTTTCCAAGCTGTAAATCTTAATGAGACAACTTATTACACTTCCTAGTTTCTAGCCTTAATACTTCTAATACTTCATCAGATTTTCCAAAGCTGTAAATCTTAATGAGACAAGTGTGTAAGGAACAGTGAGTTACAATGTGGGGGTGGGAAAATCTACCTGCTTAAAGAACCGTGTCCATCAATAACATCCATAGTACCAAACAAATAGCTACATGGTCAGAGATGCCACCACACAGCCTCCTGCACCAATTTCTACCAACTGGGTCCAATGTTTACTGCAACTTGACACAGACTTTATATGCAGTTTTGGGGTTTATTAGGGAAATAGTTTGGGGAGTGGGGGAGGTAAAGAATATCACACAATGCAAATCCAGGTTTAGTCTAGCAGTCCCAAACCAGATTAATAAGGTACTATTCCTCAATTAGTTAAAGTCCAGGTTCAGTTCAGAGCACTAATCCACCTCTGGTTTCTTGAATCATCCAGAAATCTTTATCTCGGAGCAGTTACAAGTAAGCTTTTCCTTCAATCATCCAGCAAGCTAACCCTTTGACCTTGGCTCCATCTCAAGAGTTCCTCTAGCTATACCTTGCCACAGTCTCTTCACAGCAGTGCCACAGTCTCTTTCGCCTCTCTCCACCATTGTTCTTCAGAGTGTGAATCAGCTGTTGATGATTTACAAAACCATGTGTTTGTAGTTAAGGAAGTTGGCGACTACGCCCCCAACAGGAGCTAATACAATGGATAGAAAGTCAATATTCAAGGTTTCTGACACCACAGGAAGTGACTGTCTATCTTCTTCTCAAGGAATAGCTGGTGGGTTTGAACCACTGAACTTTTGATCAGTAGTGCAACATGGAGCAAGCGTATTATACTACCAGAGGTCTTTGTTGTTGGTAGTGTGTACTACTGAGTCAGAACTAGTCCATAAGCTGGCCCTCCAGCAGGTATTCAATCACACAGGTGGATATTGTCTTTTTCTTGCTTGAAGTAGATTGTGAACGGAAACTGCATGCTTGTGGGAAGGTAGTGCAGCAGTGGGACATATTATAAAGGAATTGAAAAAAAGAAAATAATAAAACTTTTTGTAAACATGTAAGTAATAATACTAATTACTATTATTATCACACTTTTATATGTATGAAAACAAAGTCAGTATGTTATATTAATGTATTTGGAAAACAGATTTTCAACATAAGAAAAAGAGACACAAATATAAACTCAAAGATAATAAGTAAAAAACAATCTAGGCATTGAATATGAGTCAGAAATAATAAGAAAAATACCAAAATATTTTCTATTTTAAAAAAACCTATAACTGAACCATTGAGAAAGACCAGTAATAGTAAGCAACTCTGATGCAATGAACATTCCCCTGTCCAAAGTAATCTTATTAAAAACAACAAAAAGACTAATTTCAGACTTAGGGCAGAAAGATACCAAAAAACCCCTCCAGAACATCCTGTTGTGCCAAGAAGTTAAAAAGCTATCAAAAACTCCTGGGGTCACATCAAATGGAATCCGACTAACCAAAAGAGTGGGACAACCTGGAACATAAATAAAATAATCTACAATGAATTAAAACTCACTAGTCTATGGACTGTGAAAAAAACAGACATGTCTTGGAAAAGGTGTAGCCTTGGAGACAGTATGGCAAAACTTCTCACATACTTTGGGCATGTTGCTACACTTGGACAGGTGGGAGGACTGTGAAGAAAAGGAAGACCTACACCAGGTGGATTGGCAAACTAACTGCAGCAACGGGCTCAAGTGTGTCAGAGACAGTGAGGTTGGTACAAAATACGACAGAATAAAGATCTGTTGTTCATAGGGTCGCTGTAAGTTATTCTTGACTCAATGGTACCTAACATCAACAACAAAACACATTATCTCCTGTTCAACTCTTTAACTTCATTTCTTCCCACTGTTTTGGCTTCTTAGCATTCTAATGCAATATTCTGTTTCTTCTGACATCCATTTTGGTCTTTTTTTCCTCTTCTGTAATTTAATTCTTTTAATATTTGCTTGGCTTAGAAGAAGATTCGTCAACAACCTATATTATGTAGATTACACAACCTTGCTTACCAAAACTGAGGAAGACTTGAAATGTTTGTTGAAGGTGATTAAGGACTGCAGTCTTTATATGACTGCACCTTAACATCAAGAAAACAAAGAGCTTCACACCAGACCAACAGGCAGTATCATAACAGATGGAGAAAAAATTGAAGTTGATAACAATTTCACCTTACTCAAATCCACAGTCAATATCCCTGGCACCAGCAGTCAGGAAATCAAAATATGAGCTGCAGTGGGAAAATAAGCTGTCAGGGACATCCTTTGGGTGCTAAAAAGCAATGATGCCAATCTAGAGACACAGTGTGCCTATGCCTAGTCCAGATCATGATCTTCCCAACTGCTTGTGATGCATCTGAATGCTGGGCAGTGAATAAGCATGACAAAAGAATATATGCCCTTGAGCTGTGGTGTTGGGGAAGAGTATTGAACATACCATGGATTGCCAAGAGAACAAAAAGGTCCATCCTAGAGAGGATGAAATGTGGTTTCTCCTTGGAGGAAAGTATTTTTAAATCCCATCTCACATGTGGTAGATCGTCAGGAGAGTAAGTCCCTGGAGGACTTCATTCTTGAAAGGGTGGAGGATCAGTGCATGAGCGGATGACCCTGGATGATATACACTGACACAGAGACTGTGGCAATAAGAGTCAGATGTGTCCGAGATGGTGAGCTTGGTTCAGGATAGGGCAAGGTTCAGAACCACTGTTCATGAGATCACTAACTTACAGTCAACTCAACAACACATAATAACAAAACATATCCAATGGTTTAAATCCATGAGTTCATTACCACAATAAAAAGAAACCATTCTCCATTCCCCCCCCCAAAATTCCTTAGTTTCCTTTAATGTCTGTGAAATATCTGTAACAACAGGCTGACAAGTAACAGAGATTCTGAGAACGGCATGAGATAGGGCCAAGTTCAGTTAAGATCTGTTGATCATGAATTGTAGTCTATTCCATGGTACCCATCAGGAAAAATAAAATTATTATGAAAACTGGTAAATTTAAAAAATAATCAAGAACGTATCCTAACTTTCAAATAACCAAAGGAACTAAACAGTTGATGAGAAGTTACTTTTTTCTTTAAAAATTGTAACTTTAAATATATGACTACTTTGCAATACTAACGAAATAGGAGGGAGCTCTGGTGTTTGTTGTTATCGTTATGTGCCGTTGAGTCACCTGCAATTCATAGTGACCCTATGTACAACAGCTCTGAAACCTACCCTGTCCTGAGCCAGTCTCACTGACTCCAACACACCTACCCTAGTTGCCCCCTTTACCAATCTATCTCATCCTGGGTCTTCCTCTCCTGAGCTATCCCTCCACCTTTCCAAGCATGTCCTTCTCCAAGGATCGATCCCTTTTGTCCATGTGCCCAAAGTAGGTAAGACAGAGCTTCAAAATCCTAGCCTCCAAGGAGAAACTAGGTTTCACCTCTGCAAGACAGACCTATTTGTTTTCTTGGTGGTCCATGGTATGTTCAAAGACTCTTCTCCATCACTGTAACTCAAAAGTGTCAATTCTTCTTCTGTCATCCTTAATCACTGTCTAGCTCTCTTATGCACAGCAAGTAGCTGCAAAGGCCATGGCCTGGATCAAGTGAACCATAGTCTCTAGAAGTGACATCGTTGCTTCTCAGTACTCTGGAGAGGTCCCTGGCAGCAGTGATAAGGAACTGCACTGTCAACTCAAATGTACACAATTTTATCCATAAGCTCTTGTGCAGAAAAAGGATGAGTGATCTCCTCCTGCAAAATTTACTGCCTCTTAAAACAAACTAGAGGGTCAGCAGTGGGTCAAGCCCAACTTGGTGGTACCAAACAATAATAGTGCATCTGTTGTTGTCATTAAGGGCCACAGAATTGAGTATGGCTCACAACTACCCTATGAACAACAAATCTGAACTCTATCCTATCCTGTTCCACACTTATCAACTCTGATATACTTAATACCATAGCTGCAGCCACTGTGTCAATCCATCTCACTGAGGGTCTTCCTCTCTTTTGCTGCGCCTTCACTTTTCCAAGCATGAGATCAAAGAAGTGTGTTTTTTAATAACCTGAATGTGCATTGGTGGGACTATATGAATGGGGTGTGTTGGTTTATCCACAAGGGGACTGGCCAGTCTCAACAATCTACAAGAGGATTGGCTAGTCTCACCAATAAAGTGAATTGCTCTAGCCACAGAGATAAAATTCTTACCCTACCAGAAGAGGAAGTAAACCTCTCACAAACCAGTGAAATGTAGATGCTTTGAGACAATAGAGGCCATGGCTGGAGATATGACGTGAGATGAGACCTTGGCGTAGGGGTGCAGAGTGGGAAGAGCCAATGCTGGCAGGATTGAAAACTCCATCAGACAACTGGAGGAGAAGCCAATACTGCCAGGACTGAGAACTTTGTTGGACAACTGGGTGGAGAGCCAATATTGGCACGACTGAGAATTTTCTTGAACCTTTGGGGAGGAAAGCCAATTATTGTCAGAACTGAGAACTCTGTTGGACAAGTGGGGATGGAAGGCAACATTGACAGGACTGAGAACTTGGCAACACTTTGAGCTGTGAGGCTCATGTTTCATGTGCCTGTGTGCATTGCGCAAGCTGTCCTGATTGTATTCTATTATTAATCTGGATTATAAACTTCTAACTTCCTCAATATGCTTCTGTGTGGCCTGTGAACTATCACATCAGGTTTTAGACCCAGCAAAGCAGTAAGACTGGTGTTGAAAAGAACAGAAAGAGGTATTGGGAGCATGGGGGACATGTCTGACCTCATAGGAATTGGTTTTGTGTTACTGATATTGTAGACAGGGATGGTTTCCCCTGTAAAGCTGGTAAAGGTCAGGCTGTCCTCACCTGGCCCTTGCTCTTTCTACAATACTTTCCATGGATAGTCTCTCCAAAAACAGACCCAAAGTGTATGAAACAAAGCTTCATCAGTTTCCTCTAAGGAGTATTCTGCCTGCACTTTCTCCAAAAAAATATCTGTCTCTTCCACTGGTAGTTCATGGTACACTCAACACTATTCACTAACACTGGAACTCAAAGGCATTAATCTTTCTTCTGTAATCCTTGATCATTATCCAGCACTCAGATGCACAGCAGGTAACTGCAAAGACCATGGTTTGAATCAGGGTCTTTAAGCTGCCATCATTGTTCTTCAGTACCTTGGAGAGGTCCTTGATAACCACTTTCCTAGTGCAAGATTTCTTCTAATTTCTTGACTGTGGTACCAATGGGTATTTATTGTGGATCCAAGCAAGACTGAATCATTGACAACTTCATTTTCTCCATCTATCATGATGTTGCCTGTTGGCCAGTGGTAAGGATCTTTGTTTTCTTGATGCTGAGATGTAATCAATAATGCAAGCTGTAGTCTTCAATCTTCTCCAACAAATGTTTCATGTCCTATTCACTTTTACGCAAGCAAGGTTGTGTCATCTGGATAACAAAGATTGTTGATGAGTCTGATCCTGTTACCACACTCTTCTTCATAAAGTCCAGTATCTCTAATGCTGTGTTCAACATACAGATTGAAAAAGTAACGAGTGTGAATACACCATGGATGGAAGTCTTTCTTGATTTTAAACCATTCAGTGTTCCTTTGTTCCGTTCAAACAACAACTTCTTGGTCTAAGAATAGGTTACCTACAAGCACAATTAAGTGTTCCCATTCTCCTCAATGTTAGACATAGCTTGTTATGATCCACAAAATAAAATGCTTTTGTAGAGTCAATAAAACACAAAAAGACATTCTCCTGGGATTGTTTTCTATCAAGATCCATCTAATATGACCCTCACAAACTACCCTTATAAACTTACATACTTGAGCCCAGTGCTACTGTAGCTATCAATTCACCTCGCTGAGGGTTCTACTCTCTTTTGCTGACTCTCCACCTTTCCATGCATGATGTCTCTCTACAAGCAAGCAATATCTTCAAAGTATGTAACAAAAAGTTTTTTTCCTCTTTGTCCAAGCAACACTCTGGCTGGACCTTCTCCAAGACATGTCTCTTTGGTTTTTGGCAGTCTATAGGATATTCAGTACTATTCTCCAGCATCACATTTCAAAACCATCAGTTATTTTTTTCATCATCCTTATTCACTGTCCAGCTCTCAGACGCACAGCAAGTGAGTGAAGAAAGCAAATTATTCTTCCATTAGAGTTTACCCCAGTCTAGGTGTTACTGTTTTCATACTTCCTATAGTTAATACATTCCTCTGCTTGACAGTTTCAATCTTTTCTCAATCTAGCATGATGTTATATATCAGTGTACTGTTGAAAATTTGTTTTCAGCAATGATATGTAATAATGATTAGTAAGCCAAAAGTTGAATGGTGAAATCTGTTAGAAGGACTTAAAATGAAAAAGCAAATAGGAAAATCTTTTTTGTTACTGGAACAGAATGCCAGTGCCTGAACATATGACATCACAATTGAGACAATCAGATCCTATGTGCATTATATAAAACATTAAATAGACACAACCATCCATGAAACATTGTTGGCACCTTAAAAAAAAAAAACAATAAACCAACAAAATAACCCAAACAAACAAAATCCCAACACTAATCAAGTCTCTAAATCTTCTATTTAGACAATAGAAACAAAATGTGTTTTGACACTGGAAGGATAAAAACAGCGAAATCTGCCCATCCATCTTCTATATTGCAGCTGGAGGATTTGAAACCCAGGCCTTCAGGATTGCAGTGCAGATTCTAGGCCACTCTTTCAAAAAAGATTTGTTCATCTTCCTGGAAATCCACAATATATTCAACATTCTTTGTCGACACCATAATTCAAAGGCATCAATTCCTTGGGGTCTTCCTTATTCACTGTCCAGATATTATAAGCATAATGAGGTCACTGAAAACGCCATGTCTTGGATTTGGTACACTTTCATAGTTACAATGATATCTTTAACACTTAAGTCTTATACAGTGTATTTGTCCAATGCAACAGCTCATTTTATTTCCTGAATTCTGCTTTAACAGACATTGACTGTGGACCCAAATAAAACTAAATCTTTGACAATTTTAATCTTTTCTCCATTTGCTCTTCTGGGTCTAAAGAGGTCTCATGAGTACACCGTATTTTCTTGGGACATGTTTGCATGCTTGTCCAGGAAGCTGTTTTCAGCTAACTTCCTGCTGAGTGTTCTCAAAGCAGTACTCTAAACTCACATGCTGACAGTCAGCCAAGGCATAGTGGCTTCAGAAACCCTCAGAAGAACTGACTTGAAGGCAGTGGGTTAGTATAGTTTTAATAAGTTTTCAATACCTATAGCTACCTTGTTATGTTCAGTATCTCTTGTAGTGTATAATACACAGTCTGGATAGTAGAAGAAACACAGGCTCACACATCAGAGAAGCCAAGGTCCATGCCCTGAACAAACTAAACTACTTAACCTCCTTTTGAGAGTTTTATCACAGACTGATGAAACTCCAGTTTCTATGGAAGAATGCTTGTAAAACCAGTCTGAATTTTACATTTCTTGTGTTTCTGCCCTTCCTCTCAGTAAGATGTCTTGCAAGAAGGAATGTGTCCACAGGTAAACACGCAGGTCCAGTCTTTACTCTGGCATGATTCTTCTTAAGTTGGCCTGCCTTCTGACTGGATTTGAGTTTAGGTACATCAGGGCATTTTAAGACAATATTCTTTTTTTCAGGGAAATCATGTTTTACACTGTTGGTCTTAAACCAGTTACAAAATATCTTCATTTAAGGTGCATGGTGAGGTAATGGAGACTGTTAAAATGTACTGTCAGTAATTTTCTAAGAAGATCCTTACTCTTTTCTATATGT
Source organism: Elephantulus edwardii (assembly GCF_000299155.1). Classification (NCBI taxonomy): domain Eukaryota; kingdom Metazoa; phylum Chordata; class Mammalia; order Macroscelidea; family Macroscelididae; genus Elephantulus; species Elephantulus edwardii. The sequence goes on along the minus strand of NW_006399797.1, from coordinate 16,906,976 downwards.
GCACTTGAACATTTCTTGTCTTGAGGTCCATTCTTTTCTATCTCATCATCATCATTTACATTCCGGAGTTCATTAGAAATGTCCATGCATTCCTTGTACAATCGAAATAAAGTAATTGGCTCTGGGAGCTCTTCACATTCAAACCCATGAAATACAACAATGCTTTCACAGTCGCACATTTGTTAGGGTATCTCAATTTGTGAAACTTATGGGTAAGGGCCAATTTTGACATCATTGTTTTCTTAAGTGGTCCAAGAGAATGAGGTCCTATCACCTTTTATTTTTATTATTTCCATTTGTGACCATGATAAATTCAATGGATTCCAGGTCTGGGTCATATTTCTTCACGCTCTCACAGGGAGACTGCAATTGATGTGCAATAGGAGCAGCCTGCTCATCCTGCATTTGGAAATGGTTAAATGTTACCATGGCACTCCATTCTGTGTTCCAGACATGGACGCCAGGTCCACACTTACAGCTGCAGCCACTGAGGACAGGAGCTCCCCGCCTCCAAACCCACAGCCCAACACACCCAGCCAGCAGCCTCGGGCACTCCTGTAGCCACCACCTCAGCCAGAGCCTGCATGATTTTTCTTATAGCATCCCTAGGCACTCCAACTCAAGGTTTAAGCTTGCTTTCAATACTTTCAGTGTGAGAAATACCAAAGGAGTTCTTTTTTATTCTTCAACTCCAGCTCTTTGCACATTCCATTACAATACTTTGCTCTGTCTTCTCAAGCTTCCCTTTAAAATTTTCTGTTTAGCTCTTTTACTTCACCATGATTGCCTTTTGTTTTGGCTTCCTGATGCTCTAATGCTATTTTCGGAGTCTCTTCAGACATCCATTTTGGTCTTTTCTTTCTCCTCTTTGTAATGTCCTTTGTGTGCAAAAACTGTTTGTCAACACTGAAATATTTCAGGAAGTAGCATATGATGAAGAGCTAACAATGATGAAGAAGTTCAAGCTGCATTGAAGAGACTGGTAAAAATAAAGCCCCAGAAACTGATGAGAGATCAACTGACATATTTTGAATAACCGATGTAGCCCTGGATGTGTTCACCAGTCTGTGTCAAGAAATTTGGATGATAGCTACCTGGCCAACTGATTGGAAGAGATTAATATTCCCATCCCTAAGAAGGTGATCCAACAGAATGCGGAAATCAACAAACAATATCAATTTCACATGCAAACAATATATCGTTGAAGATCATCCCAAAACAGCTATCACAGTACACTGACAGAGAACTGCCAGAAGTTCAAGTTGAATTTAGAAAGTCATGGCATGAGGGTATTAGTCCTGATGTCAAACTGATCTTAACTGAAAACAGAGAATACCAGAAGGATGTTTGTGTTTTATTGACTACATAAAGCCATCTGGCTGTGTGGATCATAACAAACTATGTCTAACATCAAGAACAATGGGAATTCGTGAACACTTATTTATCCTTATACAAAATCTATACCAAGACACCATTGTCTGAACAGATCAAGAATACAATGCATCTGGGAGCTCTGGTGGCCTAGTGGCAAGACACTACACTGCAATCCCAGAGGTATACGGTTCAAATCCACCAGATGCTCTGCTGGAGAAGGAGGGGGCAATCTCCTCCTGTACCAGTCAGATCTGATTTGACGGTACACGTAAAAATAATACAATAAAAATTAAAAAATTAAAAAAAGAATACAATGCATGGTTTAAAATCAGGAAAAGTATGTACAGGGCTATATCCTCTCTCCATATTTATTCAATCTGTATGCTGAGCAAATCATTTAAGAAGCTGGACTTCATGAAAAACAGTACGCCACTAGGATTGGTGAAAAGTTAATCAACATCTTGCATTATACAGATGATACAACCTTGCTTGTTGAAAGTGAGGAGGACCTGAATGTTTCCTGCAGAGGATCAAGGACTGTAGCCTTCAATATGGATTGAACATCTCAATATCAAGAAAATAAAAATTTTCATCACTGGATCAATATCAATAAGCAATACCACGATAGATGGAGAAAAGATGAATTGTCAAGAAATTAATCTTGCTTGGATCCACAGTCAATACCCTTGATACCAGTAATCAGGAGATCAAGAGACATACAGCACTGGGAAAGTCTGCTATGAGGCATCTCTTCAAAGTCCTGATGACAATGATGTCAGTTTAAAGACTAAAGTGCACCTGATTCAAGCCAGTCTTCCCAATCAACTGCTATGCATCTGAAAGCTTTTGCAACAACTGTGGTATTGCAAAAGAGTGCTGAATACGACATGGACTGCCAAAAGGACAGACAGACTTGTCTTGGAGAAAGTGTTACCAGAATGTTTCTTGGCAGCAAAGACAATGATGCTTCATCTCAGTTATATCACTCTGGAGACTAAGGTGCACCTGGTGCAGGTCCCAGTCTTTGCATTACTTGCTATAAGTCAGAAAGATGGACAATGAATGACTAGGGATGATAGAAGAATAACTTGAGCCTCTGAGCTGTGGTGCTGGAGAAGAGAACTGAATATACCTTGGAATGCTTTAAGAATAAACCAGTTCATCCTAGAGAGGGTGCAACCAGGCTGCTTCTTGCAAGCAAGGATTCTGAATCTCTGTCTGACATGCTGAAAGGAAGGATCAGTCCTTGGAGAGGGACATCATGCTTGGGAGGGTGGAGGGACAGCACAAGAGTCAGTGACTGGGGCACTGGGGATAGGTGTGTCAGAGACAATGAAGCTGTCTCTGGATAGAGCAGGGTTCAGAGCTGTTGTACATAGGGTCACTTTGAGTCACAAGCAACTCGACGGCACACAACAATATTATTAAAATATGCACATTAACTACACTTGAGGACTTATCAATTTCTGTACTGTGAAATTAATTAAGATGCATTACAAATAACTAGTGGTCGGAATGCAAAAAAATGGAAACATAAAGAGGACTGGTAATTAAAATATGGCCTTAGTGAGAAAAAGGAGGCCAGAGATCACAAGATAAAATTTTGTATAATCAATGATCTAATCATAACAACTGTCTTTTTTAAAAAACATAAACATTTACTATATACATGGATCTTGCCTGATGAAATGCAATGAAGTCAACAGTGGAAAAAGCAGTAAGAACAAGACCAAGATCTAACTGTGAAACAGACCATCACTCACTCATACGCAAGTTCCAACTAAAGCTAAAGAAATTAAAACAAGCTCATGAGTAAATAAACTAGTATAATAAAAATTAAAAAAAAAAAACCACCACAAGCTCATGAAGACAAAATAAAAATCTTACTACACCTCACCTTAATTTAAAAATCATCTAAAAAATTTTTTGATGCACTGAACACTAATGATGGAAGACCAGAAGAGATGAGAGGACATCATGCTTGGAAAAGTAGAATAAGGTCACTGAAAGTGAGCAAGACCCTAAATGAGATGGACTGACACAGTGACAACAGTGGTCTTGAGCATGGAGAAAACTTTAAGGATGGCACAAGGACAGGGCAAGGTTACAAGCTGTGGTGCCTAGTGTAGCTGCGACAAGAGTCGCTCAATAGGACCTAACAACAACAAACCTGTAACTTCTATTTTGACATATACAAAACACAATAATCCATTCTTTCAGCAAGTATTGATTGCTGTTATGGTTGCTCTATGTGCCTTCGATATCAATGCAATTGTGAACAACCTATGAACAATGAATCTGAACCTTTTCCTATCCTGTGCCATCTCTGATACACCAGAACCCACCGTTACAGTTGTGTCAATTCATCTTGTTGTGAGTCTTCTTTTCTTAAGCTGACCCTCCACCTTCCAATATGATGTGTTTTTCCAAGAAATGGCCTCGTCTAACAACATGTCCACCCTTGCCTCCAAGGAGCAGCCCCATTACACTTTCTTCAAGACATATTTATGTGTTCTTTGATCAGTCCATGGGATATTCAGTACTCTTCTTCAACACCACAAGTCAAAGGCTTCAATTCTTCTCGTGGCATCCTTAGTTACTGATCATCTTTCAGATGCATAGCAAGTAAATGAAAAGACCACAGCTTGGATGAGGCACACCTTAGTCTTCAAACTGACGTCACTGCTCATTTTTGAGACGTTCTTACCAGCAGATTTTCCTCATGAAACATGACTTTTTATTTCTTGACCACTGGTACCAAATGTGGTGAGTATGGGTACAAGAAAGGAAATAACTGACAATTTCAATCTTTCCTCCATCTATCATGATGCTGCCTATTTGTCCAGTGGTGAGAATTTTTGCTGAGATGTAATCCATAGTGAAGGCTGTAGTCAGCTAACACTTTAAGTCTTCCTCACTTTCAGCAAGCAAGATTAGGCCTACATATGCGAAACCTATACTTGGACCAAGAGGCAGTCATCAGAACAAAGCAGGACAACACTGAATGGTTCAAAATTGAGAAGGGTGTACGCCAGGGATGTGTCCTATCTCCACACCTTTTCAACCTGTATGCAGAGCAGATTTTCTGAGAGGCTGGGCTCTATGAGGAGAAGTGTGGTGTTAGGATTGGTGGAAGATCGATCAACAATCTACGTAATGCAGATGACACAACCCTGCTTGCTGAAACTGAGAAGGACCTCATGCACTTACTGCAGAGGGTCAAGGACTGAAGCCGTCAGTATGGACTGAGGCTCAATGTCAAGAAGACAAAGATTCTCACCACTGGACCAATCGGGAGCATCAGGATGGATGGTGGAGAGATTGAGATTGTTCACAGCTTCAGTTTGCTCGGCTCCATGGTCAACACTCTTGGCACTAGCAGCCAGGAAATCAAAAAACACATTGCGATGGGAAAGTCTGCTGTTAGGGACCTCTCTAAAGTACTCAAGAGCAAAGGTGTCTCTCTGGAGACTAAGGTGCACCTGACACAGGCCATGGTCTTTGCAATCACTTGTTATGCATCAGAGAGTTGGACAACGACTAGGGAGGATAGAAGGAAAATTGATGCCTTTGAGCTGTGGTGCTGGAGAAGAGTACTGAATGTTCCATGGACTGCCAAGAAAACAAACAGATTCATCCTAGAGAGGGTCAAACCAGGCTACTCCTTGGAGGCAAGGATTCTGAGGCTTCGTCTGACATACTTTAGACATGTTGTGAGACAGCTCCTTGGAGAGGGACATCATGCTTGGTAGGGTGGAGGGACAACGCAGGAGGGGAAGACCCTCTATGAGGTGGATTGATTCAGTGACTGGGGCAATCGGGATGGGTGTGTCAGAGGCAATGTGATTGGCACAGGATAGAGCAAGGTTTAGGGCTGTTGTACATAGGGTCGCTATGAGTCACAAACGACTTGACACATAACAACAACAACAACAACATGCCAAGCTCTGAGAACAAAACAAAAGAAAAAACTGTCTCTATTCCTAAAGTTTCTACTCCTCAAACAGAAGGAGATCAGCAAATGAAGAAAAAAAAAATGCAGTGAAATAAATGCTAAAGTAGATGCAAAGTGTACCAAGAAATTACTGGAAGGCGGGAACAATCCAACAAAAATAACCTAAGGACAAAGTAAAACCAATGGAAAAACCCCATAGAATAAGCAGGAAATAAAAAAAAAAAAGTCACTGGGAGGGATTACCAGGTTTGTCTGAGGTATGAAAGCATAGCACATAAAGTACAAATAGGCCATAAAATAAAGCATAGGTTATAAACATTAACAGATAAGCAAGAAAGGTGCTTGAAATCTACTTCTGTCAATTACTGAGCTAGTCTATGTCTACATTCTCTCAACTAGAAATCTGTGTCTTGGTTTATTATTTTACAGAGAATTAAAAGACATCTGGGGGATACATTTAAACATGGTTTAAATTCAAATCACTTCTGAAAAGGGAGTAATTAGTCTCTTTTTCAAGTATATAAAAAATTTCAAATAAAATGTAACTTAGCTGGTAAAGAGCCATCACTTATACTGGTGTTATACATAAGGATTTTTTTTAAAGTATGCATAAAAGCTTTAAATTTTATTTCATACTCAAAGTCAAAGTGCTGATATGACTAAATTGCTTTTTCAAAACAATAGTACTCTTAAGTGCTGAGTGATTTAAAACTAATCTCAATCAGAAAGTAGTTATCCCAATTCATAAATTAATCAAAGCTCAATATCAGTATGTGAAAAAGATAATTCATTACATTTTTATGAGTAAATTACTAATACAATTTGACTGGTTTTATTACTAAGCTCTAATAATAACTCATAAACAACTAAAAGCAAGGAGTAGGAAAATTGATTTTTGCCAAATTTTGCAGTCTGAAATTGACCAAACATACAATTATGATGTATTAGTAATTACTGATGAATGGAATTCAAAAGTAGGGGGAAAACAAGGAAGGAATGGTGGTTGAAAAAAAACTGAAATGAGGTTGGACATCATATGATTGAACTGTGTACATCCAGTGATTTATTCACTGCAAATACACTTTAAAAAAACATAAAAGGTATCTTCACACATGGACCTATCACATCCGATGGACCACACAGGAACCTGACTTACTCTATCTGCAGAAAGAATCTTTAGAGCAGCTCAAAATCAACAGCCAAAACCAGATCAGGGGCTGACTGTGGGAATAGACCATCAACTACTCACATTTAAGTTTCAACCAAAGTGTAAGAAAATTTAAACAAGTCCACAGAACCAAAACAAGACCTTGAACTGATCTTACCTGAACTTAAAAATCATCTCCAAAATAGGTCTGAGGCACTGAACACTAAGGATCAAAGACCAAATGTGTTATGGGATAAAAACCAAAGAAAACATCCATGAAGAGAGAAAAGTACTATTAAAAAGACAGAAGAAGAAGAAAAGACCAAAAGTGAGGTCAGACAAGAATTTGAAAATTCTCTAGCGTATAGATAAGCCAAAACAAAGGAGTGAAATATTGAAGGAAAAGAGATGAACAGAAACTTTCAAAGGGTAGCTCAACAAGACAAAAGCAAAGTCTTACAAGGGAATGAACAAAGAGCAGAAACTGGAGAATAAAAAGAATAACTTGTTCAGGATTTCTGAAGTTTAAGGAACTGAAAGCAAGCAAACAAACAAAAAAACCCAAAGCCTAAAAAACAAACAAACAAAAAAACCACCTCAAGCTTGAAGTTCTAATACTGAGAGATGCTTATGGGAAAAAATCTTGAATGAACCAGAAAGCATCAAAAGAAAATGAAAAGAATAAACAAAATCCCTGTACCAAAAAGAATTGGATGACAGTAAAAAATTTCAAAAGTACCATAACAAGAGCCAACAGTATTGAAGAATGTCAAGATGCATCAAAGGAATTGGCAAAAAAAGCACCCACCCCCCCGAAATTGATGGGATACTAATGGAAATGTTTCAAATAACAGCTGCAAACCTAGATGTGATCAACAGTCTATGAAAGGAAGAGATCCATATCTATTGCCATTCCCAAAAAGGACAATCCAACAGAACGTGGAAATTATCTAATAGTATTATTAATATTACATGCAAACAAAATATTGACGTTTATCCAAAGCCAACTAGAACATTAAGAGAGAACTTCTGGAAGTTCAAGTCAGGTTTAGAGGACACTGTGGCACCTGAGATATAACTGCTGATATCATCTGGATCCTGGCTGAAAACAGAGAAGAATGTCTATTTGTGCTTTATTGACTATGCAAAAGTATTTGACTGTGATGGATCATAACAAATGATTGCTAACACTGAGGAGAATGTGAATCTCAAAATATAATTATGCTCACATGAGTCCTAGACTAAGAGGTTGTTGTCTAACAGAACAAGGAAAAACTACATGGTTTAAATTTGGGAATGGTGTACATCTAGAGTGTATCCCTTCTCTATACCTATTCAATCTGTATGCTGAGCAAATTATTTAAGAAACTGGACACTTTCAACTATGAATAAGGATGTGGCCTCAGGACTGGAGAAGACTCTTCAACAACCTGTGGTACTTGGATGACTCAATGTTACTTGCTGAAAGTGAGGTGGACTTAACATGCTTGCTACAGAATATCAAAGACTTTAATATAGATTGCATGCATCTTAACAGCAAGAAGACAAAAATGGTTTAGTACCATTCTACAATCCAATCAACAGTGTATGGGAGTTCCCACTTCTCCACATCTCTTCTAACATTTATTGCTCACTGCCCTACTAAACTCTGCCACTGATAACTGGGATGAGATGATATCTCACTGTGGGTTTGATTTACATCTCTCTTATTGCCAGTGATTTTGAGCATTTCTTCATGTGTCTGTTGGCCATCTGAATTTCTTCTTCTGTGAAAAGTGACTTTTGCACACTCTGTAATTGGATTATCAGTCGTTTCCTTCAAGAGTACTCTGTAAACTTTTGTTATGAGACTCTTAACTGAGATGGTAGCCAAATGTTTGTTCCCAGTCAAGTAGGTGTTCTTTTCACTTAATGGAAAAAGTTCTTGATTAGCACAGAGATTTAATCTTTAGGAGGTCCCATTCAACATATTATCCTTTCTAGATTGTGTATTTCTGGCTTTATTTGGCAATGTCTTTATACCACAGACTGTTGTTGTTGTTGTAAAGTGCCATTGAGTTGTAGGCGACTCACAGCGTCCCTATGAAAGACCTGAGCTTGTATAACTTTCATTCTTTCTCCAGGTTCATAGGGTTTCCTAAGGCAAGCTATTTCTAAGCTTGGTCTCAGTTTGTCTCGGAGGAACTTTATGGTTTGGGGCTTCACTCACAGGTCTCTCTGATCCACCTTGAGTTGATTTTTGTATATGGAGTAAGATATGGATTCTGTTTCAGCTTTTTGAAGGTAGAAGTCCAGTTTTGCCAGCACCATTTGTTGAAGCAGTTGTCATTTCTGAATTTGGTTAAATTTCATTTCCTTGTCAAATATCAAAATGTTGAACAAAGAAACTCTGTATGGCCCAGCTATATAGCACTATTAGGAATACACCCCAAGGAAATTAGAACTGAGACACACCAATGTTCATAGCAGCATTATTCACCCTCACAAGAACATAGAAACTGCCCAAATGTCTAACCACAATTGAACTGACTGAGAAATTATGGTACATTCACATGATGGAATACTATGCAGCACTCAGGAGCAGTGATTTTGAAAAATACTACATAACCTGGGAGAGGCTGGAGAGCATTATGATTGCAAGAAACACAATATAAATGAAGAATAGTGTGAAACATAATGTATATGAACTTTGTAAGCAAACCAATTTATAAATTAATAAACATGAAGGACTTAGCATTATGTCTAACACCTGCTTCTGCTGTTGTTATGTATCACTGAGTCAGAATTGACAGATAGCTGACGAGCTGACTCTTCAGTGGGTTTTCAGAGGCAGTAAATCACTGGAGGAAATTGCCCATCTTTCTTCCACGGAGCAGTTGGTGGATTAGAACTGTGTGTGTCCTTGAGTTCAAAGTGCAACTCCTTACCACTAGTCCAGATATATACTGATTAAAATTGGTTATGATATATAATAACCAGTCCAGAACTAAAGCTTAACATAGATTTTTGTCACACTATAATATTTTAAGACCAACTGAAAGGGAACAAAACACAGCACTTGTTTGTTTTAAATATATTAAAAATTAAAACTATTGTTTTGGACAATTTTAGTCAATAAAACATGCATTCATTTATAATGTTATACAGAATGCTTGTTCTGTTTTTCTTCAGCACAGCAAGCAAGCATCATTATATTACAAACATAAAATTTGTATGCAAATACCTGTATGTATATAAGAATGAAAATGTTTCCTTTTTATAGCATTGGAAATAAAAAATGTCAAAGGCAGTAAAAGAAAAAAATTCAGGATTACACAATGTATCACTTTCTTGTTTAATTTATTCTCTGACCTCAGAGAGGGCAGAGAGAAACGTCCAAATGCTTTCATTAATTTCCCAAGTTTAACATGAATTATGGAGGGAAACAGTGTCTGCCATTATCACTTCAACAGTGTATAATGAATTCAAGTATTATAAATTTCATCAATTCATTTTCTTAAAATAATCATGAACAATTTACATTTATTAACAAGTAGATTTATATTCTACATGTACTATAATAAATAATATTTATTCTAGTTAGAATGGAAGGAGATGGCCAGCTTCATCTCCTAAGGGCAAATCTTGATACTAAATCCTAATTCAAGTATAAAAACAGATTAAAAAGATGGCACACTGCCTACTCTATATAAGTCACTAAATGACTACACCATGGGGACTGTGGAAAGAGGGTAGGGAATGTTTCAAGAAATAAAATATAAGTTCAATTTTAAAAGCTAAAAAGCATCCAAGAGATGGACATGGCAAGGAAATTAAAAAGGACAATTCAGAACTAAGGTTTGGCACTAATGAAACAAAGGGGGGAGAGAAAGAATCAAGCTAAAGGGGCAGCAGACATGATAGATCACTGAAAGCCTCATTTGACAAAAAAAAAAAAAAAGTTGCTGGGAGTGTATCCTGAAAGACTGTAGTAGCTATGGTCAGATGTACATTTTAGGAAAAAGAAGACTACCAGTGCAGTGAGCACTAAAAAGAAAAGACTAGAGAAAATTGGACAGTTAAAAGGACACTACTATAGGTAGGTAAGAAATTATGAAGGCTTGATCTAATGCCAACGTCATGTATTGGGATGGAGTGTATGGAGGCATGTATTTATGAAAACTATTAAGAAAAAAAGCTCCATTTCTAGTTCTCTCATACAAACACCTGAATCAAGAATATCATCCAGGAAGAATGGAAAAGGAAAGTAAGACCAAGACAGATGTCAGAAGAGACTCTAAACACTGCACTTGAACACCAAGAAGCCAAAGCATGGAGGGGGGCGGGGGAGGGGGGAAGAATCAGGAAGTTAAGGAAATCTTCTATTTCAAAGGGCAGGTTGGGAAGACAAAGCAAAGTATTATAATGAAATGTGCAATGAAATGGAGTCAGAAAAGCAAAAGGCCCAAACTCATTTGCCATTTCTTAAGCTGAAGGAACTGAAGAACAAATTCAAGCCTCAAGTTGCAATACATAAGCTTTGAGAAGAATATTTAATGATCTAGGAAGCTTTAAAAGATGGAAGGATTATACAGAGTTTAAGCTGCTCTGAAGGAAGTAGGGGAAAAAAACAAAAACAAAGGCCCAGCAACTGACAGCATACCAATTGACATATTTCAACAAACAGATGCTACCCTGGATGTGCTCACCAAGTTGTGCCAAAAATATGGAGGACTACCACCTGGCCAACCGAATGGAAGAGATCTTTATTTGTCCCCATTCTAAAAATAGGTGACCTAACAGCGTGCAGAAATTATTGAACAGTATCATTACTATCACATTCAAGCAAGATTCTACTGAAAATTATCCAAAACCAACAGAGAACTGCCAGATGTGCAGGCTGGGTTTACATGAGGCATGGTACTAGGCATACTGTAGCTAATGTTAGATGGATCTTGGCAGAAAGCAGAGAGTACCAGAGGAATGTCTGTCTGTGTTTCACTGACTATGCAAAGGCTTCTGACTGTGTGGTTCACAATAAACTGTGGCTAACTCTGAGAAAAATGGGAATTCCCAGAACACTACATTGTGCTTGTACGAAACCTATACTTGGATCAGGAGGCAATCTTCAGAACAGAGCAAGGAAACACTGCATGGTTCAAAATCAGGAAGGGTGTATGCCAGGGATGCATCCTACCTCCACAGATTTTCAATCTATATGCAGAATGGATCATCCAGGAGGCTGGGCTCTCAGAAGAAGAATATGGCATCAAGATTGGAGGAAGACTCAAAGACTCATCAACAATATGCATCATGTAGATGCCACAACTTTGCTTGCTGAAACTGAGGAGGACTTGAAGCACTTGCTGCAGGAGGTAAAGGACTTCAGCCTTCAATATGGATTGAAACTCAATATCAAGAAAACAAAGATTCTCACCACTGGGCCAATTGGCAGCATTTTGATAAATGGTGAAGAGACTGATGTTGAAAAAGCTTCAATTTGCTTAGCTTCACAATCAACACTCTTGGTACCAGCAGTCAGGGAGTCAAAAAATGAACTGCATTGGGAAAATCTGCTGTCAGGGACCTTGCCAGAGTACTGAAGAACAATGATGGCAGTCTGGAGACTAAAATGCCTAATCCAGGCTATAGTCTTTGCAATTACTTGCTGTGTGTCAGAAAGCTGGACAATGAATAAGGATGATAGAAGGAGAATTGATACCTTTGAGTGGTGGTGCTGGAGAAGAGTACTGAATATACCTAGAATATACCTAGGACTACTAGGAAAACAAACAGTTTCGTCCTGGAGACGCAAGGATTCTGAAGTTTCATCTGACATACTTTGGGCATGTTGCACGAAGGGACCATTGTTTGAAGAGGGACATCATGCTTGGGAGCATGGAGGGTCAGCACAAGCAAGGAACCCCCGGATAAAATAGGGTGACTCAGTGACTGGGGAAAAGGGGGTGAGTGTGTCACAGATGATGAGGTTAGCTCAGGATAGAGCAGGGTTCAGAGCTACTGTACATATGGTCGCTATGAGTTGCAAGCAACTCGATGGCACACAACAACAATAACATACAATCACAAAGTTATACGAGTTAATCCTCAGTGCATCCTTTGGAGTTATTTATTTCTACTTAATTGATTCAGAAAATCTTGCTTGGTCTAACTCAGAACATCTTGGGTCTATCCACCATGCCTTTCAATTACATCTAAGACACACTTGTTGTTATTGTGTTGTTGTGCTGTGTCAAGTTAGAACCGACCTACAGTTGACTCTCCAGCTGAATCTAGAGTGGGGTAAACTCTACTGGAAGAATCAATAACTTTCTTCAATTACTATGCATCTAAGAGCTGGACAACGACTATGAATGACAGAAAAACAGATGCCTCTGATGTGTGGTGTTGGAGAAAGATACTTAATATCCCATGGACTTCCAAAAGAACAAAGAGATGTATCTTGGAGAAAGTGTAGCCAGAGTACTCCTTTGAGGCAAAGATGGTAAAATTTTGCTTCTCAAATTTGGGGCATGTTGCTAGGAGGGCCTATTTCTTGGAGAGGGACATCATGCTTGGAAAGGTAAAAAGTCAGTGAAAAAGAGGAAAACTCTCAATAAGATAGACGGACACAGTGACTGCAGCAATAGGTTCAAGTGTGTCAGAGAAGATGAAGATGGCACAGGATAGGACAGGTCTCAGATCTGTTGTTCACAGGGTCACTAAGAGTTGTACTCGACTCAGTGCCATCTACCAACAATGTTATAGTTGCAATTATTCAAAATGTTTATGGTTTTAAAAGAATTTTAATAAAAACTGAGTTTGATAGTTATAAAAACATTTATAAAGGAAGAAAAAAGTACAGGCACAGAAAATAATTTTTTCACTAACTTTCATTATAAATTCAAAAATTGGTTTTTCAAAATATTATTTTGACCATAGCCAAAAAAATAGTCACATTTACCTTTTTTTTGTTTTGTTTTGTTGTTGTTGTTGTTTGTTATTTTTTTATTGGGAAAAACATATTGGAGGTACAAGGAGGTGAGGGTTGGGGGCAGAAGTGTGAGGATGGGCCAGGATGCAGTTGCAGAGCTACACAGTTTGGTCGGTGGGGGGAGCAGGTGAAGGAAATGATGAGGGTCCAGTGGGGACCAGATGCTACAGAGGAATGACAAGCATTTTCCAATAGTAATTAAACCAACTGTCTTATTGATTTGGGAATTGAATGCCGACTCTCTGGCTTCTTCATGCTGAACAGGGGCGTAGATGTAAAGGGGGGAAGGGAGGACGCTTTATCACCTTACTGGTGGTCTTGGGTTACAGCTGCTTGCCTTCTTGCTCTGTTAGAAGATATTTTCCTGTCATTTGCTCCCCTCTGGACTGCAAAGTGTTTTCCCAGGTGGGTCTAGTGGGGATGGCTGGTTGAACCCAGAGGCTCCATCCTCCTTTGCTTCCTTAGCTGTCAGTTGTATTTCCTTTTTGTCACTGGCTCTGGGTTCAGGGTCAATTCTGGAGTAAAACTCAGTGTTAAGGTTACCTATAGGAAAGGGAGCAAACCTAGAGAGAACAAACTTGTGAGTTACAAATAGAAGGGCTTTGAGGGTGTTGCTTTCAGGTTTACTGGGGCACATTTACATTTTAAGGCACACTGTATATTTTTTAAGTGTGAATTTAATTAATAACCAAGGGAATATAATCAATTTAGCTACACAATCTTTTTTTAAATTCAAATAGATGACAAATTAATTACCATTTGCTAGATCCTTAAGAGGACACTCTAGTGGTATTGTCTGTAGGAGTGCTACCCTGTGGAGATTCTCTCTCCATATGGCATTTCTAGTGTAGAGGACTACATAGAGAGGAGGGACTATGCTAGTGAGCAAAGCTGGCCTATCCACAAAGGGATTATCTACCATTCCACAAAGGGATTGGCTAGTCTCAGCAATCCCCAAGATTGACTTGTCTTGCCAATAAATGGAACAGCTCTAGCTGCAGAGATAAATTCTTTCTGCACCAGAAGAGATTCTTCACCTAGCCAGAGAAAAGAGACATTGTCAACTTGTTGGGGTTGGCAGCAGCAGCAATGGCTGAACTGGAGAACTTGATATGAGATGGGACTCTGGGGTGGAGGAAACTAACACTGGCAAGACTGAGAACTTGGCTGGACAATTATGGGGGAAATCAATACCAGTAGGACTGAGAATTTGGGAAGCTTGCTGCACATTGTGGGAGTTTCTGTTGACTCTATTTTGTTATTAATCTGAACTGTAACATTTTAACTCTCCCAATATGGTTCTGTGTGGTCTGAGAGATATCACATCAGATTTTTGAGCCAGCCAAGCAGTAAGACTGGTGTTGCTGAGGATAAAGAGGTATACAAGCATGGGGGACACGTCTGACTTCATGGTAACTGGTTTTGCGTTACTGATGCTATGGGCAGGGGTAGTTTCCTCCTGTAAGGTTGGTAAAGGTCAGATACAGCACGGCCCATGTGGCCCTTGCTCTTTGTACAAGCATTCCTAAATCAAAGGCAAAACCTCTTTGGCAATGTAAATCCACCCGCAGCCCTGGCGACGAATTCTCTTGTGTAATTCACAGTCTCAGAAACACACCACAGGGCCAACTCTGAGTCCATCTTGATTCATCAGCAATGAGAGAAAGATGAAGAATTCCTTAAAACTTGGGTACACAGATGGCATATTCAGGAATGTGGGTTTTTATAGATTCTTAGAGTAACAGTTTCGGAAAATGTTCAGCACTTAACTAGGCACTAGCACTATGTTGCACTTACACAAATCCTTGGAATAGAAATTTAGGGGGGGGAGCTTTGCAATTTATTTTTTTTTAACAACAGAAACCTCCTTGTTTTATATTTGTTAAGACTGTTTCAACATTCAATAGGACCTATAGCATCTATTTATTGACTGGCGAAACAATAACAGAAATCAAGAGGGAAGGGAACTCTGGTGGCATAGCCCATAGGGAACTGCACCATTAACCTAGAGCATCTCTCTGACAGTTCAAATCCATCAGCAGCTCCAAGGGACAAAGATGGGCAATCTCACATGTAATTTACAACCTACTAAAAAAAAAATTGACTGGAGCTTTAGTTAGGACATCAGTTCCAACTCCATGAATGTGTTTTGAGAGTTTTTGACAGAATAAATGACAAAGATATGTTGAGGCAGGGTATCAAAGCAGCATTTGGTATTTTTTGTTTGTTTTTTAAAAAGGTATAAAAAAATAGTAAATACTTTGAGGAAATACTGAATCTGGAGAAACTTACTTTTTAGTTTTTGAGAAATCTCAACATTTTTATCAGACTAGCTTCAGAAAACTCTCCCTCTTAGTCTACTTTCTGCACTGACTGACTTGGTGTGACCATGAGTAAATCACTCTCATCTCTGAGCCTTAGTTTCTATAATAAATAAAAAAACCATGACACTAAGTCATAGCTGACTCTCCACACTGTTCTTCAGTGGCTGTAAATCTCATGGGAGGAGAGTGGCCATCTCCCATGGAGCAGCTGGTGAATTTGAACTGTCTGCCTTTGGGTCAGCTGTGAAACTCCTTATCCACTAGAACACCGAAGTTCCCTATGTCAATAATAGTGGTGGATATTATTTACCCTGCATACAACAGAATAAAAAACTAGTTTCATTACTACTATAAAAATAGTTCATAGACTACTGATATAAATATCAGATCCTAGGAAGAAGAAATAAGGATATATCAGCAAGAGAACAGTAAGAACTAAAACCAAAAAACCAACAGTGCCCTTGAATCAATTCCAATTCATAGTATGCCTCCCCACCCTGAGGCTGTCAATCTTTACAAGAAGGAACTTCCCATCTTTCTCCCATGGAGTAACTGCTGAATTTGGACTAACAAGCTTTTCATTAACAACTTGTTAACACTGCACAGCCAGGGATCTTATTTATCTGAGATAAAAGCAAAACCAATTTTTTTTTCTGGGGCTAACAGTTCAACTTTGATTCTCTCCTTCTAGCAGAGTTATAGTTTTTCAATTTCTAGAGTTTTTTTAAAAAAATAATTTATCCTAATCTGTCAATCAAGTACTCCAAAACAAGTAATATTACTACTCATATCTAGATATAACAAATTATAATTAACTTGTTCAACAGGCTTTGGGATATAATTTATAAACTTTTTATGCTTTCTAGGGCATTCTTATAATCTTGATATAATCTCTATACTACCTTACTTATATATTTACATATATAATTTAATCAATTGTCACTATACGTATATTTATAACCCTGTTGTTAAATAAAAGCAACAAATATCATGAACTATTATAATTTTCATTCTTTATTTCCCTTAGTAATCTTGGTTTTTGGACACAGCTACTTAATTTTGTGTTGCTGACACTTGAGATTAAAATTACATAGTGTTCTAATGATGACTACATATAATTTTAAGCTTATGAAACAACCTCATTTGGTTGTAAGCTAAAAGAGAAAGTAAAAGACATACATATAGCAAGTTAAAGCTATCTGTTACAAGGATCCCTCTGAGGTGTGGTGAATTTATTGTTCAACACAGCTTTCCCTATGACTTTCCCTGTTGGCTGAGTGGGAATATGCAATAAACAAGGTGTGAAGACTATTAATGATGGAACTGGTTAGTCTTGGCATCTGCCAGGTTTAAATTGAACAAGTCGGTAGCAGAGGATGAGAATCCTGATACCAGCAAGGAAAAAACACGAGAAAATACAGCAAGGGCCTTCCAGGACCAGAGATTACGGCATCAATCTGACTGAGACCTAGACAAGAGCAACAGCAGTGGAGAACCAGAAAGCCATATAAAATAAAGCTAATCTGAAAGTGCTACCTCCTGAAGCCAGAGCCAAGTCCCTTTGCCCAAACTTACTAGGCGGCTTGGGTGTTAGCAGGAAGGGAACAAATATACCCTAACTGGTCAGGACTAAGAAAGCTTTATAACACTGACCTACAGTCAGGAGGCTGAAGGTCAAAGAGCCTGCAAGCATGCCTGAGAAGCTGTCTTGACTGAAGAACTGTATCTATCCTGTTTCCAACCTGAATCATAGCCTGTTAATTGCTCTAAAAAATGCTTTAATTGTGACTTTAGTTCTGTGGGTTCTATGTGGGCTCTGCAATGGGTTAGTGGACCCAGGAGTAGAGCAGATACTGGGAATAGTTTATGTTAGAATTAGCAAAAGTAGGTTCATGGATCATGGGAGACACATCTGACCCCACAGCAATTAGGCAATTAGTTTTGTGCTGTAGATATTGTTGTCAGGGGCTGCTGCCCCCTGTGGAGTTAGTGGAGGTCAGACTCAGCCGCTTTCACAATACCTACACCCTTCTGACATCCTCCCTCCTTTCCCACTATCAGCGACCCTATAGAACTGGGTAGAACTGCCCCACAGATTTACCCAGCCTGTCATCGTTAGATCTGAGGAGTGGCCGGTGGGCAGAGTACTTAGCCATTCCACCACCATTAAGTATCCTCACTCTTCTGCAAACATTTGGCTCAGTATCTAATGACATCAATTTCAATACAAGCTTTCATATTTCCACATCACCAAACACAGCACAGTACCTACAGGGTATTGGGCTTGATATTAAAGCTATCAACTTTGGCAAGATAACTTTAAGCCCTGCCCTCAAAGTATTTATGAACTAGAGGAAGAAACCACTTTGTCAATAAATATATATAAATATAACATTGAAATGAATAAATACTAAAACAGCATGTAGTGAGTGCAATGGAAGCATGCATAAAAGGGGAAAAAAACAACAACAACAAAAACCCAACCCTTCCTATAAAAGCCAGTGAGAGCAATACAGAGGAGATACCAGTAAGAAAAAGTTTTCAAATAAAGAGATATTTCATTTAGTTCTTAACTTCCTTGTTGTTATGTGCTATCAAGTAGATGACTCATAATGACCCTATGAACAATAGCTCAGAATGCTGCTGCCCTGTCTTGAGCCAATCTCACTGTGTGACTCACCTGCCCTCATCAACACAGTCACTGCATCAATCCATCTCATCCACCTTTCCAAGCATAATAGACTGGTCCCTCCTGGCGACATGCCCTAAACCAAGCTTCACAATCCTTGCCTCCAAGGAGCAACTTGGTTTCACTCTCTACAGGACCTGCTTGTCCTTTTGGCAGTCCATGTTATAGTCAATACTTAACTTTTAGTAACTATTTACTACTACCCTTTGGTGAACTGTATCCTTACCAGAATTTTATTCGAAAAGGGTAAGTTCTCTGAATATTCTCCAAATATTCCCACATAACCTCAACAAATACCTTAAAATTCACCATTCCTTCCTTCTTGACAATGTCAAAACATGATACTTTATCATATTTTGCATTTATTAAAATTATAAATATACAGAGAAAAGTTAACACGAAGTGTCTTATAAATTTTGAGGCATTTAGAAAAGGAAGATATGGAGTCTAACTTCAGATTTTTAATACTATTTTTTAAGCTCCACTGTAACTTGCAGAGTAGATGCTCAATGAATATTTTATTTCATTTAAAAAATTCTATAGATACATTAACAATTATTTATCACACTGTCCTTGAGTAGTCCATCAACACCTTTAATAAAAGTCATCCTTCAGGATTATAGCTTATACATGAAGAGGAAGCAGAGTTGGTGCATGGACACAGAAGACAAGCTGCATGATGTCTAGTCAGTTATGTGACAACACAAAGTGTCTCAGTTTCTTCAGTTATAGAATGAGGACAAAGTATATCCTACACAATAGTGAGAATAAGTTATGAAAAAGAAATTAGACCAGGACCTAACACTAGATAAGTATCACTCTACTGTAGTGACAATTATCACCATCATTAGAAAACAAAGGTATTTTTTCCCACCAAAAAATGCAAGTAATATAACACCTTTCATCAGTGACTCTATGTACAAGAGCCCTATACCCTGTCCTACCCTGTGCCAATCTTGCTGTCTCTGTCAAACCTACCCCCATTACCCCAGCCACAGAGTCAATCCATCTCACTGAGGGTCTTCCTCTCTTGCGCTGTCCCCCAACACTCCCAAGCATGGCATCCCTCTCCAAGGACTGGTCCTGCCTTGCAACATGCCCAAAGTATGTCAGATGAAGCCTCAGAATCCTTGCCTCCAAGGAGCAGCCTGGTTCCACCCTAAGATAAACCTATTTGTTCCCCAAGCAGAACACGGTACATTCAATACTCTTCTCCAGCACCACAGCTCAAAAGCATCAATTCTATCATCCCTACTCATGTTCAGCTCGCTGATGCATAGCAATTAACTGCAAAGATCATGGCCTGGTTCAGGTGCACCTTAGTCTCCAGACTTACAGTGTTGCTCTTTGGTACTTTGGAGAGGTCTCTGACAGCAGACTTTACCAATGTGATTCATCTTTTAATTTCCTGGTTGCGCGTACCAAGAGAGTTGACTGTGGAGCCAAGTAAACTGAAGCTGTTAACAATCTCAGTCTCTTCATGATCTATCATGATGCTGCCAATAAGCCCAGTGGTGAGAATCTTTTGATGTTGAGCTTCCATCTATATTGAAGGCTGCAGTCCTTGACCCTCTGAACCAAGTGCTTCAGGTTCTCCTCAGTTTCAGCAAACAGGGTTGTGTAATCTGTGTAATGTAGACTGATGGATCTTCCACCAATTCTGATGTCAAAGTTATCCTCTTAAAGCCCAGTCTTCTGGCCCTTTTAAAGAAGTGTGTAGACCAGGATAAAAGGATCAAAAATGCTGAATAAAAATTTAAAAATAAAAAAACAAAACCAAAACCAAAAAAACGCTGAATACCATTTTGGGCAGGCATGTACAGTTTTAATCTCAGCACTGCCATTCATTACTACTATGTACTCACCAGGATGAATTAATCATTGGCAAGTTATTTCATCTCTGGCAGCCTAATTTCCTCATTTTGTAAACTGCGATTGTTGTTTCTGTGTACCATAGAATGGGAACCAACCCACAGTTGACTGACCCTCCAGTGGGTTTTTAGAGGCAGTTAATCACATGGGAGGAGACCGCCCATCTTTCTCCCACAGAGCAGCTGGTGGATTTGAACCATATGCCTTCAGGATTGCAGTGCAGGTTTTTTGCCATATACTAGGAACACTGAAACTGTCTCAGGATAGGGGAGGGTTCGGAGCTACTGTTTACAAGGTCCCTATGAGTCGTAGTGGACTTCAAAGCACATAAAAACAACAACAAAGGAGTGAAAGTACCCAAAGCCAAAAGCACTGCCTGGTACATGATCAAGCAACCATCAAATTCGTCTCTCCTCACACTCATATCCCACATAAAGTGTCTCATTTCAATGTTCATCCCAGCAATATGAAATTCATACTAGGTTCACCTGTGCGGAAAAAGCTGAATATCAGCAATATCAAACAGTCCAACCAAATACTACTGCCAATTTTATGTAAACAAAGTAAGTTTAGAGAAGATCAATGACTTATTCAAGGTCACATGCACAACAAGTAATGGAGTTAACCGTGGTGAAGTTGTTGTTGACTGCCATCGAGTGGAGCATGACTCAGAGCAACCCTGTGTACAAAAGGCCTGAAGCCATTCTGTAACTATCGTCATAAGTTCATAAAGTTTCCAGAGGCATGTTGTTTAGGAAGTGGCTGCCTCTCCTGCTTCCAAACCTAGTAATTTTATTTCATTAGTCCACTAATTTGCTGAGTGGTTCCAGGAGAAAGATGTATACTAACTACCATAACATAAACAAAACTACTCTTACATTCTTTGGTTCTGTCAAACTGAAAAACAAAGGGGCAAATTATATTTTTCCCTATATTTATTAAGCTTTTATTTTCCATTTGTAGCCTCTAACACGCATTATATTTTTAAGAATCTTTCTAACACACATTATATTTTTAAGAATCTTTCCATTAGAGAAGAGTGAACTGGGGGAGGGGTGGGCAGGGAGAAAAATGCAACAATGAAAACGAATGGAAATCCAAAGTCTGTGTAAATGTTCATTAAAATTAATTGAAAACAAAACCAAAAATAAAAGAATCTTTCAATTAAAAAACCAAACTGTAGGAAGTTGTGCCATAGATTCGGAGTTTTCAATAATTTGAGGAAGTATTTTTATTTAAAAAGACTTTGCATAACTACACAAATTCAAAAAGTACAACTGGAGCTAATTTAAACAGAAACCAACTGAACATCAAATACCTATCCTGGTGAAAGATTGGAGCTATTCAATACCAGATGAACTGTTTGCCAAACAAACAAGGAAGACATAATGTAACCACTTTGTCTCACAAAGGTACACTAATAAGCAACATTACTAGGATAGGGGAGCCTTTTCCTCTAATGAAAAGAAATACACTACTAAAGTGAAACTGCTAGGGGTTTTTTCCTCCATAAATTCCACAAAGACTTTTAGAGTTAGACCACATGAACCATTATACTGAGAATATAGTTAACTGTTCAAATACTAAAAAGTCCCTATCAGAATGTGCATTACTGGCAAATAAATAACAAATGTTTCCCAAGCAAAACCCCATAAAACGGGTGGAATATTTAACAGGATCAGCTATTTACTCTAACTGGCCTCCACATCTAATCTGCCTCCCTTCTCCTTGTCATTCACTATTTAAAAAACTAAAACCAAATCTGCATGCACAAAATGAGAGGATCATGAAAAGAAAAACCGGGTCTTTCAATAGATTTACAGTAGAACAGTTTGCCTTAATCCTCTTATCTGCCTCTCCCCATATTATGTAATCATTCCATGGCAAAAGATACGTGGCTCTTTCCCAGCACTGAGAGGAAGGAGTTGGGGGAAAATGTGAAACAGGTCGCCCTGGTGGACGCGCTACTTTTCCAGAAAAGTATATTGTGTGCTTCTCAGGAGTTATTAACTCAGCGCTCTTAGTATTTTAAGACCTTATTTATCACGGAACCATGAGTTCTGGTGGGTTTTTTAATTCCATAAAAACTGGCAACTTTTCACGCGCTCCAGACAGTTAGCATCACTCCAGGAGCTCATGGAGCTGGCTCTTCCCCCATCGCTCGGGGTGCTGTCCAAGCCGAGAGACAATGTAACCACGTCTGCAGAGCTCAACTGCCCGAAACAAAAGTGGGGCTGAAGCGGGCAGCGGCCGCGACTCCCGGCGCTCGCAGCCTCGCTCAAAGCCCGCGCGGTGACCTCTACGTGCCTCGCTCGGCGTTTACTAAGACTCGGCAATCCAAGAGCCCCGGTGCTCGGCGGCCGCCTCCTTCCGCGCGCGGACCGCGACGTGCTCTGCACTTCTTCGGGAACTCTCTGCACAACCCCTCACCCACTGGGGTGGGCCCGCGTCCGCAGCTCCGGGAGGACAGGTAACTGGGCAGCGGGCTCACCGCCTCCGGCGTCCGCAGCGCGCAGTTAATGAGTAACACGCCCGAGCCCAGGGGACGGAGGCGGCGGCGGCGGCTGCGAGGCGCTGGGGGCCGTGCCGGGCCGACGCCGTCCAAC
>NW_006399797.1:16828580-16883891 GCF_000299155.1 Elephantulus edwardii | reverse complement strand
CTCGCGGGAGGCGGCGCGCGGGCGCTGAGGGGGGCGGTGCTCCGACGCCCGCGCCCCAGGCCTCTCCCTCCCGCGGCCGCACATTCACCTGACGAACCCACCTGACGAACCCACCGCGGCCGCTGCCCGCGCTCAGGGACGCTCGCAGAGCCGCAGGCAGCCAGCTCCTGGCAGCCAGGCAGCGGCGAGAAGAGGAGGACGACGGCGGAACAACGCCGCTCCTGTCCGCCGCGGCGGGCGCACTGCGCTGGGAGCCGGCCCGGGAATGCGAGACTGCGCCTGCGCTGCGAACAAGACCGAGAGCGGCCCGTCCCCGCGGAGGGAAGGCCGGGCTAGGGGCGGGGCGGGGCAGGGCGGGGCCGGCGTGGGGCCCGGAGGGAGCGACGCGCTTCCGCGCCCCCTGGCGCCAGCCGGGGCTCGTCGCTGGAGCCGCTGGGGCCCCAGGTGCCTCTGTGGGCCGTTTCCTAGGGAACCGACGCAAATCGGCGTCGAGCCGAGTTTCCCCCACTAGTGGGAAGCGGCCTCGGGGTAACTTGGGCAGCGTTGGTCTCATCTGGAGTAGGAGGAGAACCCTTCTCAGTGAGTTGAGGACTGCTAGAAACAACCTGAGCCCATTCATTATATGCTTAAGAGTGTGAGGACAGAATTCACCAGTAACTCTAATAGAACCCAGATCCCTCCGTTGTAGCACGTACAGAAGCATTCGAGAATGGTACCTGCCTTTGCTCACCCTTTGTTAACTGTTCTCTCAAACCTCCACTTACTTTTGGTCCCTTTGATGGCTTAGTGTTAAGGAGTTGCGCCACTAACACAAAGGCACGGGTTTGAATCCATCAGCTGCTCCGCAGGAGAAAGATGGACAATCTCGTCCCTTGCAATTTACTGCCTGTGAAAACCCGCTGGAAGGTCAGCTATCTGTGAGAGGGTACTTAGTAAGAAGGGTGTGTGTGTGTGTGTGTGTGTGTGTGTGTGTGTGAGAGAGAGAGAGAGAGAGAGAAATAGAACCCTTAAGTCGGAACCGACCCTCCAGCAGGTTTTCAAGAGGCAGTTATTTTCAACAGGTTATTTTCAGCAAGTTTTCAAGAAGCAGGATATTGCCCGTCTTCCTGCTGAGCAGCAAGCGGATTCGAACCTGATGCATTCATGATTGCAGCACAAGTTCTTACCTCTAGACCACCAAAACTTCCTAATAACGGGGTAGCAAAAGTGAAAAGACAGAACCAAGTTCCCAAATACCGATTAAAATAATCGCTGTGTGTGTTCATCGTAAGTAAAAGATTTATGAATTTGTATGATATGCATATTGAATATGGTAATAGTTCTGTATATTGATTACATCCTTTAGCGGCAGAAAGATGAGAATTCTTGCTTTTAAATCCACTACCTTCCCAGTTTAAAGACTAAGGTACATGTCACCCAAGCCGTCGTATATTCCATTGCTTCATACAGGTATCAAAGTTGGACACTGAATAAGGAAGACCAAAGAAGAACCAATGCCTTTAAATTGAGGTGTTGAAAAGAGTATTGACCATCTCATGGACTGCCAAAAGGACTCACATATCTTGGAGAGATTGCAACCGTGATGTTCCTTAGAGGCATGGATGATGCTTCAGGCATACTATCAGGAGGTCCTCAATGAAATGGACTGGTACAGTGACTAAAAAGATAGGCTTAAGCATGGCAGAAATTGTGATGTTGGCACAGGATGGGGCAGGGTTTCCATCATGTAGTTCATAGCTATAACTTGATAACACCTAACAACAAACTGTGTGCACTGAACAAGTTCATTTCAGTGAACCCCAAGTTTCTCATCAGAAAATTGGGCATAGAGCTCACTGGGTTATTGAGAAAGTAAATTATTTAAAACTTGACATGTGGCTCATAAAAATGCCTGGTGGCTTAGTAATTAAGCAATTGGCTGATAACTAAAAGATGGGTAATGTGCTTCAGTCAAGATTTCGGCATTGGAAAGAATTTCGGGTAGTTCTAATCCATCCTATAGTATAAAGTGAGGATTATTTGATTGCAGTGAATTAGACCATAAGCTTCTTGAGAACAAGCGTACAGTCATAGTAAACTGACTCAGTAAGTGCAGCAGGAATGAATGACATTTATTTAGTGTACAGCATATTGAGATATAAATGTCTAGAGTACAGGCCCCATGATTTGCTTTTCAAAGAACCTGCGACATCATGAGTCTACAGGAAATAGTAATAATTACATGACTGCATCATGTGTTGGATCATTTGCAGATCACCTAACATCCACGTGTTTGTTTGGAATGTAAAGGTGTTTCCTCTCACATTCTTAATCTGTTACCACAATTTGAGAATGAGCAGAGTGATGTGACTAGTTCCCCTCATAACACTACAGTCTCACTGGAGTATAGAAACCAAGAAACATGACAGAAGCATTCAGAAGCTCAGCTTACACAATGTATAAAACATTATAAACATTCTAAGTTAGACACCCTACCCATGTATTAGTGGGACAGCCATTACACACACTTTAAAACATTGTAATAGATATTATAGTATGTTTGACTTTGCTTCCTTTTCCTTTCATAAAAAAAATTAAGTTACACAATGTTACGTACAACATAAAATGATGGTTAATTTTCTTAAACCTAGCCATACCTGGGACCAGAGAACTGATCATATGAGTGCAAAACATCTAGAACTTTAAAATGAAACAAATTATTTCAAGCTCATTAAATGACAATTTGTTTGGTTTTTTTTTTTATTGTTAAAGTGACAACTTTTGTTACTTGTTTGTTTCTGTTTTGTTTTCAAAGTTGAGAAAATATATGTTTGCATGATGGTTTCCATTTTCAAAGGGACTTCACTTTAATTACCTCACAGGTCTTACAAAATATAATTTCCAGTAGGTCACATATCTTATGCTTTGTCTTCACAGACAGGTTTCACCTCTAGAGTTAGGGCCATGGTCTTCAGAGTGCCGCCAGGTACACCTTACAAGCAGATGTGCTTTAAGCTCTTTCAAAAGCATATTAGACTCCTGTGGTCAACAGTAGGTTAGATACTCTGATTCTCCCACCAAAAACAACTCAAAGTGTTGGATAAAATATCTTATTAAATATATCAATGAGCCACAAAGTGCATAAGAAACCCTCAAAGGCAAACACTAGCTGAAAGCAGGAACTCAGCAATAACAATGAGAAAATTAAAAGAAAGAAAGAAAAACTGGTTACAGGGGGAAATGTACAAAACAAAGGTAAAATCTGTTATTTCATCACCTAACAAAATAATTACTTGTAAAGCAGTGTCTGGATTCCAATTAAAAACTTGCTTCTACAGCCACAGCACTAAGGCAGAACCATTTCTAAATAAAGTGTCTTGCATTTTTAGCTCAGTCATGGACAACTGCATTCTTCTGCTTCCTTTTCTGATGTTAGGGGAGCTCTGGTGACTAGTGATTAGGGAGTTGCACTACTGATCCAAAGGTGGGAGGTTCAAATCCACTAGCTGCTCCAAGGGGGAATGATGAACAGTTTGATGTTCTAGCAAAGCCTCTAAAAACCCCCTGGAGGGTCAGCTATGACTCAGTTCCAACAGCAATGAGTTGAGTTTGTGTTGTGTTGGGTTTTTGGGTTTTTTTTTCTAATTTTAGAATACTGAGAGAATTAGCAATTGAGATTAGTCTCCAAAACAGAGGTTGTTGCTGTTTTTTTCCCACCTCATAACAACCCTGTAGGAGAGGGTGAAACTGCCCTGTAGGGTTTCCTAGGAAGATTCCCAGGTTTTTTTCTCCTGTGAGGAGCCCCTGGTAGTGGATCCCACAGGGAGTTAAGTTGCTAACCAAAAGTGCTGCTGCTCTGGCCATTTAATCAGCCAGTGGCTCTGCAGGAGAAAAATGGACAGTCTGCTCGAGAAAACCCACTGGAGGGCCAGCTAGGAGTCAGTTCTGACTTGACAGCAGTCACTTTTTTCTTTTTCTCCTTAACAGCCACTGCTGAGATTATTGTGTTACATTTGAACTGCCAACTTTTCTTTTAGTAGTCGAGCGTTTAAGTATTTTACCACATGGGCACTGTCCAAACTATGGGAAAACTAGAAGTCAAACTCACTGTCACTGTCCCTGTACTGACTCATGGCAATCCTCTGTCAGGATCCCAAGGTTGTAAATTTTCATGGACGAAGACTGTCATATCTTGCAGAATAACTTGTTACTCTGCAAAAGAATTACTTTAACAAGCTAAACTGAAAGACCAAAACTGTTGCAATCAAATTGATTCCAACTCATGGCTTCCCCATGAGTTATACAATTGAACTGTGCCACTGAGTTTTCCTGATTATAATCTTTACAGAATTAGGTCACAAGACCTTTCTTCCTTGATGCTGCTCAGTGTGTTTCAACTACTCACTTTTGACTAGTCAACCACTCAACTCATAGCTGACCCACTGAAAGCTTATCCATCAGTGTGTTTTCAGATGCTGTAAATCACACAAGAGGAGATTGTCCAACTGTCCTTCATGGAGCAGCTGGGGGATTCAACCTGCCTTTGGATTGACAGTACAACTCCATACTCACTAGGCAACCAGAGTTAACGTATATAGTGCTGCTATAATGATGCTATAAAAAGTGGGTCGTTTTCATAAACAGAAATCTATTCTCTCACAGTTTAAAAAGCTAGAAGTCCAAATTCCTTACTCACTAGCACAGGGCAAATCATTTGAGAGGTTTGACTTTATGTGAAGAAAATGTGGCATCAGGATTGGAGGAAGATTTATCAACAACCTGCATTATACAGATGGCATAACTTGATTACTGAAAGCAAGGAGGACTTGAGGCATTTCCTGCAGAAGATCAAGGATCTTCAATAAGGATTACATCAAGAAAACAAAAATCCTCACCACTGGGCCAATATCATGATAGATGGAAAAGAGATTGAAGTTGTCAACCATTCCGTTTTTCTTACATCTGCAGTCAACGCCCTTGGTACCAGCAGTCAAGAAATTAAAAGATGTTTTGCACCAGGAAAATATCTTGGAAAAGAACTTTCCAGATTGCTAAAGAACAAGAACGTCAGTTTAAAGACTAAAGGGTGGCCGATCCAGCCATGGTCTTTTGATTTATTTGCTATGCATCTGAAAATTGGATAAGAATCAATGCCTTTGAGTATGGTATTAGAGAAAAGTAGTGAAAATCCCATGAGCTACCAAGACAACAAATATGCCTGTCTTGGAGAAAATACAACCATGGTGCTCCTTAGAGGAAAGGATGATGAAATTTCAGCTCACATGCTTTGGGTATGTTGTTAAGAGAGGCCTCTCCTTGAAAAAAAGACATCATTTTTTGGAAAAAGATTAAGACCTTCAACAAGATGGATTGACACAGTGACTTTGACAATGTGTTCACGTATATCAGAGATGATGAGGATGGCACAGGGTAGGCCAAGGTTCAAATACGTTGTTCATAGGGTCACTGTAAGTTGTAGTAGACTTGATGACATATGACAGCAACAATGATCAAGAGGGACGAGTCCTTGGAGAAAGGCATCATGCTTCATAAAATAGATCAGTAACAAAAAGGAGACCCTCAACAAGTTGGACTGACACCATGGATGCAACAATAGGTTCAAACAGAAACAATTTTGAGGATGACATAGAATGGACAGTGTTTTGTTCTGAACTGACTTGATGGTATCTAACAAAAGCAACAACTATACCAGGCCCATGATGGATGGAGAAAGGATCGAAACTGTCAACACCTTCATCTTACTTGAATCCACAATTAACACTCTTGGTACCAGCAGTAGGAAATCAGGAGACCTATTGCACTGGGAAAGTCTGTAGTTAGGGACTTCTCCAAATTATGAGGAGTAGTGATGTCAATTTGAGGACTAAGGTGCATCTGACTCAGGCCATGGTCTTTCCAATCACTTGCTATACATCTGAGAGCTGGACAATGAATAGGGATGACAAGAAAAATTGATGCTTTTCAGCTGTGGTGTTAGAGAAGAGCACTGAACATCTTATCACTTATCACTGTGTTCATTCCAACTCACAGCAAACTTCCATCAAGTTTCCAAGGCTGTACATAGTAAAAGAAAAAGACTGCATGTATTTCTCCCATGGAGCAACTGATGGATTTTAACCACTAATAGGGTTAGCAGTGTAACCATAGCTCCTTCACCACAATGAATCTCATAAGTAAATAGCACTTTACACTCCCTCTTAGTCTTTGAAGGATTGTTTTGACCACATAATTGTTCTCTTTTTCTCCAAAACATTTTCAATTCACAGTTGGTTGAAATCCACAGATACAAAACCAGGAGTGTAGAGTGTTGACTGTACAACTCTAGTTGTCAAGTACCAGCCAAAAATCAATAGTTCTAATTTTAAAGAAGAAAAACAGATTGTGGAGACAACTACTAGTCTCTGCTTCTTCATTTGAGATCGAGTTGGAATAATAGATAAAAAGTGTTGAGTATAAAATACAAATTGAACAGAAATGTTATCAGGAGTGCTGCCAATTGGCCCAGTGGTCGGAATCTTTGTCTTCTTGATGTTGAGCTTCAATCCATATTGAAGACTACAGTCCTTGACCTTCTACAGCAAGCGCTTCAGGTCCTCCTCAATTTCAGCAAGCAAGGTTGTGTTATCTGCATAGGTTGTTGATGGGTCTTCCTCCAATCCTGGTGCCACCTTTCTCTTCATAAAGCCCAGCCCAGAATTATCTGTTCTGCATATAAATTGAAAAGGTATGGAGACAGGATGCATCCCTGATGCACTCCCTTCCTGATTTTGAACCATGCAGTGCTTTCCTGCTCTTTTCTGAGGACTGCTTCCTGGTCCAAGCATAGGTTTTGCATATGCACGATCAAGTGTTCTAGGATTCCCATTCTCCTTAAGGTTAACCAAAACTTGTTGAGATCTACACAAATGCCTTTGCATAGTCAATGAAACACAGATATTGACGTTGTTAACAGTTACAGCTTGTTTGGCTTCACAATCAACACTCTTAGCACCTGCAGTCAAGAAATCAAAAGAGGAATTGCCTTAGGTAAATCTACTTTCAGGGACCTTTTCAGAGTGCTGAGAAGCAACAATGTCAGTCTAGAGACTAAGGTGTGCCTAATCCAGTCTGTGGTCTTTGCAAAACTGCATGCTATGCAGCAGAGAGGTGGCTAATGACTAAGGACACTAGAAGAAGAGTTGATGCCTTTTGAGTTGTGGTGCTAGAGAAGAGTCTTGAACGTACCATGGACCACCAAGAAAACAAATAGGTCTGTCTTGGAGAGAGTGTAACCAAGTTTCTCCTTAGAGACTAGAATTTTTGAAGCTCCATCCCACATACTTTGGGCATGTGGCCAGGAGAGACCGATCCTTGGAGAAGGATATCATGGTTGGAAGGGTAGAGGGATAGTGAAGGAGAGAGAGACCCCAGATGAGATGGATTGATACAGTGGCTGGGGCAATGGGGGTTGGTGTAGCAGAATCAGTGAGTGGCTCACAACAGGGCAGGCTTCAGAGCTGTTGTACATAGAGTTGCTATTAGTCACAGGTGACGTGATGGCACATAACAACAACATTGTCAGGAGAACATGTAATGACTCAGTGATGGTGAGCTTTGCAGATTAGGTGGCATGTGGAGCAAGTGTAGGGCAATAGGTGAGCCTGGAAAAAGATACGGAAACCAGATTGTGAAGAGCACAAATGCCAGAGTGCAGGATGTAGAATTTGGTGGTCAGAAGAGAGTTACAGAGGATTGAAAAATAGAAAGTAAAATGAGCAAAGCAGTGCTTTAGGAATATTGATGTGAGAGCAATGTCTAGAATATACTTGAGGGGAAAGGCAAAATAATTGCAGAAGAGAAGCTAGTATGAAACACTGGAGTCTGCACAGCAATCTGAACAGAAAAGGTGAAACATTTCAAAGGACTAATTTATCTAATGTGACAAGTGATTAGAGACACCTGAGAATGTAGTAGAAAACTTGCTTTTGTACAGGCATGCTCTGTCTCTCTGTCTCTCTCTGTCACACACACACACACACACACACACCCCTCACCCCTCTCCTTGCCTGCTCTACATCCACTCTGCCTTTTTTAAATCAGCACAATGATCTTACTTAGGGCAACACCTTTCCCCTCTTTTCAGCTCCCTGGCTTCAGGTAGAACTGATTTCCAGTCCTGACTCCGGGATTGAGGATATGACTCAGATATGACTATCAGAGAATCATCCTGCCTCTGTGATCCATTCAGTGATAAGCAAGTGACTCCAGAAGAACCAGTAAAAATCAACTCTGGGACTTCTGGAAAACTGTTGGACATAGTCTTTCTTTCTGCTAGAATTGCTAAGAAAACAGAATGTAAACTTTAAGCCACTACCAGCGATCTTTTCACACAGTGGAGGACCTACCTGAGAACAAATTATCACTGACAGGACAATTACCAGTAGAAAAACCAAATGTGAATCCTAATGATGTCACTTCGTCTGAGGTTAGAGACCCCGGACTTTTTATGGACTAGAAAAATTTCTTTTTGCTTAAACTATTTTGAGTTGCATTTTCTTTTACTTAGAACAAACTGAATATACCAAAAGAAAAGCTAGGAAGGAGTCTTTGACAATGATAAGCTTTAAAACAGTATTACCTCCTTTTATCATGCATTATTATATATGTAATATTAACCAGACTTGATGTTCATAAATTTTCACTGATGTACCTTCATAGAGATGGGAAGTTTGCTATCATTTGGGTTGTTTACAATAATATAATGTCACTAATAACCTGGGAGGGGAAGCAAGATAAGTGTGTAGAAATGGAACAAGGGATGCTGCTTTTAATAGGCGAGTTAAGGAAGATCTTTCTTGAAGAGGTTCCATTTTAATAGATTCTTCAAGAAGCAAGAAAGTGAGCCAGGTAAATTGGAAATCGCATTCCAGGAAGGGAGTTTTAACAGACAGGTTTAAGTGAAAGAAGGACTGCTGGATGTATTTTAAGAGTGACAGGACGACCAGTCTGCCAAGAGTAGGATGAATGAGGGAAAAAAATAGGAGTAAATGAAGCTAGAGATTAGGAGGTCAAGTCATGAAGGCATATATATTGTCGTTGTTAGGTGCTATCAAGTAGAAAATGACTCATAGCAAATCTTGAAACAAGAGACCAGAGCCTGGCCTTATCCTGTACTATCCTTGTGATCTCTGCCAAACTCTTAGAGTCACTGTGTCACTCCGTCTTGTTGAGGGTTTCTTCTCTTTCCCTCCATGATATCTTTTTCCAGGGACTGACCCCTCTACCATTCCCAGCATGTCTTCCAAAGACTGGCTCTTACTGACAACATGGCCAAAATAGATGAGACAAAGTTTCACCATCCTTACCTCTAAGTAGCATCCTGGATGCACTTCATCCAGGACAGATTTGTTTGTTCTTTTGGCAGGTTGTGGCATATTCAATTCTCTTTGCCAAAACCACAATTCAAAGGCACTAATTCTTCTTCTGTCTTCCTTATTCATTGTCCAACTTCCAGGTGTGTACAAAGCAACTAAAATACCATGGCTCACATCAGGCACAATGTGATCTTTAAGATGACATCCTTATTCTTTCAGCCTTTTAAAGAGGTGCTTGACAGCAGATTTACCCAAAGCAACATATTTTTTAGTTTCTTGAATGCCACTACTATGGATATTGACTGTGGATCCAACTAAAATGAAATTCTTGATCTATATGTTGTTGCTATATGCTTTGAGGTCAGAGCCAACTCATAACTGGTCCTTTAGCAGGCTTCAGAGGTTATAAATTTCAGGGGAGGAGATTGTCTTTCTCCCTGGAGCACTTTAACTCAAACTTTCTGCTGTTGGGTTGGCCACACAACTCCTTACATACTAGGCCATCCATCATGTTGTTTTTGTTTTGTTTTTTCATGTTGTTGTTGTAGTTGTAGTTGTTACGTCATTGAGTTGACTGCATAGCTCCTATCTACATATATGAGTAATACCTGACAGGTACCTTATACAACTTCATTCCTCCCCTTTTCTCTAGTCAATGCCAAGGATGGCTAGGGGGTGACAAACAGCAAATATGATACTGCCTGTTCATTTTTATTTATGGCTTATAAGGGAAGGAAAATTGTTGCTGTTGAATATGTTCTTACTCATTGTGACCTATGAATTTCAAGGTAGAAATGTGCTTCACAGTGTTTTAGGGTTGTGACCTTTCAGAATTATATCAGCAGGTCTTTCTTCATCCAGCTTCTGGATGGATTTGAACAACCCATCTGTTAGCTATTACCCCAGCTCTTTGCCATTTGTGTCTTACAGAGATATTCTCAATGTAGAGTAAGAGAGCAAATAGGAATATTTGTTTTAGAAAGATGCCCTGTAGAAAGTACCTCCAGTGTGGTATGTCTGTGCAAATCAGAAGTGTGAGAATCTGGCCACTAAAGGGACACAGGTGATCTGCAGGAGGGGAGACTCTTAGCTTTCCAGATGTGACTTCACTTTCAATAAACTTTTCTGTCTTCAACCTTCCTCCTCTGTTCCTGCTTTTGACATGGGGGAACATATGATTTCTTTCAAATTTTGCTAGGCTAGAACAAACATACTTATTTTCTTATGTTGTAGGAGGTTAGAAGTCCCAACTTGAGGGTCCAACCGTTGGAAAGGCTCTTCTATTTCTGGAAAGCCCTTGTCAGTTTGGCTTTTCCAGTTCCTTGGATATCTCTATGTAGCTTGACATCTGTCTCGTCTCATCTCTTCTTGGACAATATATTGTTGTTGTTGATTGCCTTCAAGTCGAGCATGACTCATAGCGAACCTATAAACAAAAGGCCTGAAGCCCCTCTACAGCTATCGGCATTTATCAAAGTTCATAGGCATGTTATTTAGGAAGTGGATGCCACTCCTGCTTCCAAACCTGTCATAGTATGTAATGTGCCATTTAGTCTCCTGCAATGTATAGCAACCCTATGTACAGCAGCTCTGAACCCTTCCCTGTCCTGAGCCAGTCTCATTAATTCCAAAAAAGCCAACCCCCATTGCCCCATTTACTGCATCAATCCATTTCATCCAGGGTCTCCCTCTCCTGTACTGTCCATCCACCCTTCCAAGCATGAGTCCCTTCTCCAAGGACCGATCGCTTCTGGCCATGTGTCCAAAGTAAGTGAAGTGGAGACCAAAAATCTTAGCTTCCAGGCAGCTCTGGTGGCCTAGTGGCAAGAAGCTGCACTGCATTCTCAGAGGTGCGTGGTTCGAATCCACCAGATGCTCTGCTAGAGAAAGAGGGGCAATCACTTCCTGTCCCAGTCACATCCAATTTGACGGTACTCACACAGAAAAATTTAAAAAAAAAGAAGAAGAAGAAATCTTACCTTCCAAGGAAAGAATTGGTTTCACCTTCTCCAAGACAGACTTACTTGTTTTCTTGGCAATCCATGGTATGTTCAAGATTCTTCTCTAGCACCACAGCTTGAAGGTATCTGTTCTTCTTCTGTCATCCTTAGTCATTGTCCAACTCTCTGAAGCATAGCAAGTAATCGAGAAGACCATGGCCTGGATTTGGCGCACCTTTGTATCTGGACTGACCTAAGTGCTCTTCAGCACTCTGGAGAGGTCCATGACAGCAGATTTTTCCAATGTGATTCGTCTTTTGATTTCCTGACTGCTGGTGTTAAGAGTGTTGATTTTGGATCCAAGCAAGCCGTAACTGCTAACAACCTCAGTCTCTTCTCCATTTATCATGATGCTGCCATTTGGCCTAGTATTGAGAATCTTTATCTTCCTGATATTGAGCTTCAATCCATATTTAAGACTACCATCCTTGACCTTTTGCAGCAAGTGTTCAGGTCTTCTTCCATTTCAGCAAGCAAGGTTGTGTCATGAGTCTTCCTCCAATCTTGATGCCACACTCCTCCTCATAAAGCCCTGCTTCCTGAATGATCTGTTCTGCATACAGATTGAAAAGGTACTGGGACAGGATGCATCCTTGACAAACTCCTTTCCTAATTTTGAACCATCCAGTGTTTCCTTGCTCTGTTATGAGGACTGATTCTTGGTCCAAGTATAGGTTTCATATAAGTACAATCAAGTGCTCTGAGATTCCCATTTTCCTCAAGGTTAGTCACAACTTATTGTGATCCACACAGTCAAATGCCTTTGCATAGTCAATGAAACACAGATAGACATTCTTCTGGTACTCTCTGCTTTCTGTCAAGATCCATCTGGCATTGGCAATAATGTTCCTCATGCCATGATCTCTTGTTCTAAACCCAGCCTGTACTTCTGGTAGTTCTCTGTCAATGTAATGTTCCAGTCATTTCTGTATAATCTCCAGCAGGATTTTGCTAGTGTGTTATATTAGTGATATTAGTGTCCAATTACCAGACAATATATAAGTATATACTTATATAAATATATCTATTTATGCTTATATGTTGTCCAAGCAGAGATGAGAGTGTACCTATGTGAATTTATTGTTGTTGTTGTTGTTGTTGTTGTTGTTGTTGTTGTTGAGTACCATCAAATCAGAACCAACTCACAGCTGCTCCTTTGGCAGGTTTTCAGAGGTAGTTAAAAAGCAAAATAACACTTCTCCTAAAAAGGCAGACCCAATGAATACCCTAGATAGAGAGAGCCAGAAAAAATATGTTGATGTGGAGTTATTTGAACAGCTACAGAAGAAGATGTGAATGATGGAAGAAACAATGAAAAACATTAAGAGAGAAAAAAAACCCAGGGACAGTGATCCAGAAGAAATATATTGATGAGGACCAACTTGAATAGCTATGGAAGAAAATTAAAAAGATGGAAGAAAGAATTGATAGTATAGATAAAGAGGTACAAGAATTTTAAACTTATCACAAAACAGAGAGGGTACACAGCAAACACAGAACTGGAAATAACAGAAAGCACAAAAATGCAATCTAGAATATTAAGATAAAAATGAATGTCCAATATACTGGAAGGGAAAAAAAAGTAGAACAGAACAGGTAGAACAGAGAGTCAGTGAGTTAGAAGACAAGAGCCTCACTGGAAACATTCTGGAAGGAAAATCACAGATGAGACAGAAAGAAAACATTAGAATCATGTCAGATGACATCAAAAGAAGCAACATATTTATGATTGGAATTCCAGAACATGGGAGTGACAGGGAAGTCACTGAGAAAGTTGTGGGAGAAGTACTAGAATAAAACTTCCCAGGTATTTTGAAGAATGGGGAAATCCACATTCAAGAAGCAGAGCAAACACAAAATAGAATACACCCAAAAAGAAAAACTATCAAGACTTATCATAGTCAAACCCTCCAAATTAAAAGATATAGAATACTAAAAGCAGTGTAAAAAAAAAAAACAAAACCAGAATCACCTGCAATGATGAAACAATTAGATTAAGTTCTGATTTCTCAGCAGAAACTATGCGAGCTAGATGACAATGGGATGGCATATACAGAAAGTTGAAGGAAAACAATTGTCAGCCAAAAATCCTATACCCAGCAAAGCTCTCCATCAAATATGAAGAAGAAATTATATCCTTTGCAGAAATTTAAGAACTTAAGGAATTTGTGAAACTACAAGAAATTGTAAGTGAAGTCCTTCACATAGACACCAAAGGAAACTGTATGGACCATAGTAACTAGAAACAATAGAAAAAGAAACATGGCAAAATCTCAACCATAAAACTTGGCCTGATAATCACATTGTCAATGGACTAAATGTGCCAATTAAGAAAAAAAGAGTAGTGAATGGACAAAATAAACAAAGCCCATCAATATGTTGCCTACTAGAGACACATCTGAAAAATGAAGAGGAAGACAGACTGAAAAAAAAAAGTCTGGACAAAAAATACCAGTCAAATGACAACCACAAAAAAGTAGCTATGCCAATATTAATCTCTGATAAAATAAACTTTTGAATAAAAACCATCATAATAGCTGAAGAAGGGAATTGCATACTGATTAAAGGCACAATAGATCAAGAAGATATACACTTAGTCAACATTTATGATGTTGTTGTTATGTGCCATCGAGTAGCCTCTGACTCATAGCCACCCTATATACAAAAGCTCTGAAGCCTGTCCTGTCCTGAGCCAGACTCATTGATTCCAAAACACCAAACCCCATTGCCCCAGTCACTGTATCAATCCATCTCATCCAAGGTCTTCATCTCCTGCACTGCCCCTCCACTCTTTCAAGCATGATGTCTTTCTCCAAAGATCAGTCCCTCCTGGCCATCTGCCCAAAGTATGTGAGATGGAGCTTCAAAATGCTAGCCTCCAAGGAGAAACTTGGTTTCACTCTCTCCAAGACAGACCTATTTATTTTCTTTGCAGTAAATAGTATATTAAAGACTCTTCTCCAGCACCACAACTCAAAGGTGTTGATTCTTCTTCTGTCATCCTTAGTGATCATCCAGCTCTCTGATGCAAAGCAAGTATTTGTGAAGACCATGGTCTGGATCAGGCTCATCCTAGTCTCTAGATTGACATCATTGCTTCTCAGTACTCTACATAGGTTCCTAACCGTAGATTTTCCCAATGCAATTTGTCTTTTGATTTCCTGACTACTGTTGCCAAGAGTATTGACTGTGGGGTCAAACAAGCTATAACTGTTAACCTGAATCTCTTCTCCATCTATGATGATGCTGCCAATTGGCCTAGTGGTGAAAAGCTGTTTTCTTGAAGTTGAGCTTCAATCCATATTGAAGACTTCAGCCCTTGCCCTTCTGGAACAAGCACTTCAGGTCCTCCTTAGTTTCAGCAAGCAAGGTTATGTCATCTGCATAATGTAGTTTGTTGATGAGTATTCCTCCAATCCTGATGCAATATTCCTCCTCAAAAAGCACAACTTCCCAAATGATCTGTTCTGCATACATATTGAAAAGAAATGGAAACAACGCATCCCTGATGTATTTCTTTCCTGATTTTGAACCATACAGTATTTCCTTGCTGTATTCTGAAGACTCCTTCCTGGTTCAAGTATAGGTTTTGCATAAGCACAATCAAGTGTTCTGGGAGTCCCATTCTCCTCAAAGTTAACCACAATTTTTTATGATCCACACATTCAAATACCTTTACATAGTCAGTGAAACAAAGACATTCCTCTGATATTTTTAAGCCTGCAAAATACATAAAACAATGGTTAACAGAACTGAAGAAAGAAATAAACAGCACTGCAGTAGTCATAGGGGACTTCAACCCACTACAATCATCAAAGGATAGGTCAACTCAACAGAAACTTAACAAATATGCAGAAGATCTAAACTATACAATCAGCCAACATGATTTTGTAGATGTATTCAGGCTCAATGTCAAGAAGATAAAGATTCTCACCACTGGACCAATTGGCAACATCAGGATGGATGGTGAAGAGATTGAGATTGTACACAGCTTTAGTTTGCTTGGCTCCACAGTCAACACTCTTGGCACCAGTAGCCAGGAAATTAAAAGGTGCATTGCCATGGGAAAGTCTGCTGTTAGGGACCTCTCCAAAGTACTGAAGAGCAATGGTGTCTCTCTGGAGACTAAGGTGCATTTGATACAGGCCATGGTCTTCGCAATCACTTGTTATGCATCAGAGAGTTGGACAATGACCAAGGAGGATAGAAGGAGAATTGATGCCTTTGAGCTGTGGTGTTGGAGAAGAGTATTGAGAATACCATGGACTGCTAGGAAAACAAACAGATTCATCCTGGAAAGGGTTAAACCGGGTGGCTTCTTGGGGGCAAGGATTCTGAGGCTCCGTCTAACTTACTTTGGACATGTTGTGAGGAGAGACCGGTCCTTAGAGAGGGACATCATGCTTGGGAGGGTGGAGGGACAGCGCAGGAGAGGAAGGCCCTCTATGAGGTGGATTGATTCAGTGACTGGGATAATTGGGATGGGAGTGTCAGAGACAGTGTGATTGGCACAGGACAGAGCGGAGTTTAGGGCTGTTGTACATAGGGTCGCTATGAGTTGCAAGCGACTTGATGGCACATAACAACAGCAACAACATTCAGGGTACTGTACCCAATTGAAATTCAATTCACTTTCTTTTCAAGTGCACATTGCACATTCTCCAGAATCACTTACATATTAGGACACAAAGCAAGCCTCCACAAATTCAAAAACATTGAAATAACACAAATATTTTCTCAGACCACAATGCCATAAAACTAGAAGTTAAACACAGGAGGGTAAAGCTTACAAAACAACCCAGGTGGTAACTAAATAACTCTGCTAAAACACTGTTGGGTTATAAAAGAAATAAAGAATGAAATTTAAAAAGTTATTTGAAACAAATGAAAATGAAAATACAACATACCAAAACCTATGATGCAGCTGAGGCAGTCCAGGGGGAAATTCATAGCAATAGGCACAAATATAAAAAAGAAAGAAAGAAAGAAAGAAGAAAAAGGAATGGTCTAACTCAACAACTTCATAAAAAAAAAAAAAGAACAACAATCTAATCCTATACCCTCTAGAATAAAGGAAATTATATGGACAAGAGCTGAAATCAATGGACTAGAAAACAGAAAAACAGTTGAAACCATCAATAAGACCAGGAAGCAATAGTGGTGAAGGAGGAAGTACAAACTTCTCTGAAGGACTTAGCAAAAACAAGGCCCCAGGAACTGACGGCCTAACAAATGACGTATTTCAACAAACAGATGCTGCTCTGGACCTGCTCACCAGGTTGTGCTAAGAAATCTGGAGTACAACTACCTGGCCAACTGACTGGAAGATATTCAGATTTATTCCTATCTCAAAAAAAGGTGACCTGACAAAGTGTGGAAATTATCAAACAATAACACTAATATCACATGCAAGCAAAATCCTGCTGAAGTTTATTTTAAAAAATGACTGGAACAGTAAATTGGCAGAGAACTACCAGAAATACAGGTTTGGTTTAAAAGAAGCTCTGTCACTAGAAAAATTATTGCCAGTGTAAGATAGATCTTGCCAAAAGCAAAGAGTACCAGAGGAATGTCTATCTATGTTTCATTGACTATGCAAAGGCATTTCACTGTCTGGATCACAACAAATTGTGGCTAACCTTGAGTAGAACTGGAATACCAGAATACTTTATTACACTTATTTGAAACCTATATTGGATCAGAAAGCAGTAGTCAGAACAGAGCGAGGAAATACTGCATGGTTCAAAATCTGGAAATCAAGGATGTATCCTGTTTTCATACCTTTTTAATATATGTGTGAAATAGATAATTGAAGAGACAGGACTTTATGAAGAATGTGGCATTAAGATTGAAGAAAAAGTTATCAACAACCTACATTATGCAGATGACACAACGCGTTGCTTGTCAAAACTGAAGAGGACCTGAAGCATTTGCTGTAGAAGGACAAGAACCATGGTCTTCAATACATATTGAAGTTCAACATTAAGAAGACACAGACTTTTAAAAAATTATTAATTTTAATGAAAGTTTACAGACTTTGGATTTCCATCGTCGCTCACTTTCCTCCCTGCCCACCTGTCCCCAGCAGTTTGCCCTTATCTTTGAAAAGTAAAAAACAATTTCTTTCATTGTTATGTAATCCCTCCCCCCAAGTACACTTTACTGTGCAGCCTTCATTCTGGACTCCTGTCATGCAATAATATCTAACCATATATCCCTTTTAAAAAGTTCTCTCCCTCATCTGTGTCAATGCAGTATATGTTACTTATTTCTTCTTTTCTTAGTTTCCCCCCACCGCCCATGTCAGTCCCTTTTACAATAGTGGCAATATGCAGTATTTGTCCTTCCATGACTGAGATATTTCACTCAGCATAATGTCCTCCAGGGTCACCCATTTTGAATAATATTTCATGAGTTCCTTGTTTTTCAATGCAGCATAGTATTTTACTGTGTGAATATACCACAGCTTCTCTATCCATTCATTTATTGATGGGCACTTAGGTTGTTTCCTACTACTTGCTATTGTGAACAAAGCCACAATAAACAAGGGTGTACATATATCTGCTTGGGTGGCGGTTATGGTTTCTTTGGGGTATATTCCCATTAGCAGAATTGCTGGGTCAAATGGTATTTCCATTTGCAACTTTTTGAGAAAGCGTCATACTGCCTCCGATAGTGGTTGCACCATTCTATGCCCCCCACCAACAGTGAATAAGGGTTTCAGTTACTCCACAACCTCGCCAGCATTTGTTGTTTGCTGTTCTGTTAAATTTTGCTATTCTGACTGGGATGAGATGATATCTCATAATTGTTTTGATT
Organism: Elephantulus edwardii; assembly: GCF_000299155.1. NCBI lineage: Eukaryota > Metazoa > Chordata > Mammalia > Macroscelidea > Macroscelididae > Elephantulus > Elephantulus edwardii. The sequence goes on along the minus strand of NW_006399797.1, from coordinate 16,865,719 downwards.
TACATCTCTCTTAGAGCTAGGGATTTTGAACATTTTTTCTCGTGCTTGTTTGCCATCTGAATGTCTTCTTTGGTGAAGTGTCTGTTCATATCCTGTGCCCATTTTTCAGTTGGGTTGTTTACCTTTATCTTGTTATGGTGCAAGACAAAGATTTTTACCAATGTGCCAATTGGAAGAACGATGAAGGATGGAGAAGAGACTCAGGTTGTTAACAATTTCAACTTGCTTGGTGCCACAATCAACACTTTTGGCACCAGCAGTCAGGAAATCAAAGGATGAATTGCAGATGCTCTGGCAGGGAAGGAGGGACAATCTCCTCCTGTACCAGTCAGATCTGATTTGATGGTGCACTCACAAAAAAAAAAAAAGGATGAATTGCATAGGGTAAGTCTGCTGTCAGGGACCCCTCCAAAGTGCTAAAGAGTAATGATTTCAGTCTAGGGACTAAGGTGCACCTGATCCAGGCCATGGTCTCTTCCATCACTTGCTATGCATCTGAGAGCTGGACAATGAATAAGGATTACAGAACAATAATTGGTGATTTTTGGAGAATAGTACTGACTAGACCATGGACCTCCACCTCTTGGAAAAGGTGAATCCAGAGTGTGCTTGGAGGCAAAGATAATGAAGCTTCATCTTACAGACTTTGGCCATGTTGCTAGAAAACTTTATTTTTGGGGGAGGGACATATTGGTTAAAAAGGTGGAAGGACAGGGAAAAAGAAGAAGACCCTCAACTAGGTGGGTTGATACAGTGACTGCAGCAATGGACTCAAGTGTGTCAGATATGATGAGGATGTCACATGATAGGATAGAGTTCAGATTTGCTGTTTACTGGGTCATTATGAGTCCGACTCGATAGCACTTAACAACAAGGTCATTATATAGCTAGAATAGAAAGGGGAAAAATGGATGTCAGAAGAGACTTTTAAAATTGCACTAGTGTTGAGAAGCCAAAGCAAAGGGAAGATATGTATAAGTAAAAGAGATGAACAGTTGAATTTGAAGGACAAGTGAAGAATAAAAAGCAAAGTTTTATAAAAGAATATGCAAAAAGCTTGAGTTAGAAAATAAAAAGGGAAGAGCTCACTCAGTATATCTGAAGCTGAGAGAACTGAAAAATAAATTCAAGCCTTGAGTTGCAATACTTAGATGCTATGGGCAAAATTTTGAATGATCCAGGATGCATCAAAAGAAGATGGAAGAATACACAGAATCACTGTACCAAAAAAGTTGGTTGGCATTGAAATATTTCTGGAAGTACCAAATGATCAAGAGCTAATGGTCTTGAAGGAAAGAGATCAAGCTGCTCTGAAGACAGGATGGCAAAAAATAATGCTGCAGGAATCTATGAGATACCAATTGAAATGTTTCAACTAGCAGAGGTCACCATGGATAAATTTGCAAGTCTGTGTCAAGAAATTTGGAAGACAACTATATGGCCAGCTGACTGCAAGAAATCCATATTTGTTCCCATACTCAAGAAAGGTGCTCCAACAGAATATGAAAATTACAAAATAATATCAAATGCAAGAAAAATATTGCTGAAGATAATCCAAAAACTAGAACAGTACATTAACAGAAAACTGCCAGAAATTTAGGCCAGGTTTGGGAGAGGCCAGATAGCCCCATAGACATCCTTGATGCTATCAGATGGATCTTAACAGAAAGCAGAAAATATCAGATGAATGTGTATTTATGTTTTATTAACTACATAAAGGCATTTGACTGTGTGGAGCATAACATACTATAGTTAATACTGAAAAGAATGGGAATTCCAAAACATTTAATTCTGCTCATAAAAAATCTTTACCTAGACCAATAAGCTGTTGTCTGAACAAAACAACTGCATAGTTTAAAATTTTAAAAAGTGTGTGTCAGGGTTTTTTCCTTGTTCCTTATCTATCCAATCTGTATGCTGAACAAATCATTCAAGAAGCTAGACTCTTCGAAGAAGAGTGTGGCATCAAGATAATAGGAAGATTCATCAACAATCTGTGTTATACAGATGGCACAACCTTGCTCACTGAATCTTAGGACTTGAAGAACTTACTATAAAAAATCAAAGACTCCATACAGTCTTCATAGTCAGATGGATCTTGGCTGAAAGCAGAGAGTACCAGAGGAATGTCTGCGTTTCATTGACTATTTATTTGACGCTGAGAAGAATGGGAATCCCAGAACACTTGATTGTGCTTATGTGAAGCATATACTTGGACCAGGAGACAGTCATCAGAACAGAGCAAGGAAACATAGCATGGTTCAAAATCAGGAAGTGTGTACTCCAGGCATGTGTACTATCTCCATACCTTTTCAAACTATGTGTGGAACAGATTATCTGGGAGGCTGGGCTCTATGAGGAGGAATGTGGCATCAGGATTGACAGTAGACTCAACAACAATCTGCATTCTGCAGATGACACAAAGCTACTTGCTGAAACTGAGGAGGACCTGAAGTATTTGCTGCAGAAGGTCAAGGACTACAGCTTTCAATATGGATTGGAGCTCAACAACAAAAAAAACCCACAGATTCTCACCACTGGGCCAATTGGCAGCACCATGATAGGTGGTAAAGAGATTGAGATTGTTATTTAGTTTATTTGGCTCTACAGTCAACTCTCTCAGTACCAGAAGCCAGGAAATAAAAAGACGAATTGCTTTGAGAAAGTCTGATGTTAGGAACCTTTCCAGAGTACTGAAGAGCAATGATATCAGTCTGGAGACTAAGGTGTGCCTGATCCATACCATAGTCTTTGCAATTACTTGCTATGCTGGGCATATCAGAAAGCTGGGCAATTACTAGGGATGATAGAAGGAGAATTGATGTCTTTGGGTTGGTGTTGGAGAAGAATATTGAATATACTGTGGATTGCTAGGAGAACAAACAAGTTCATCCTAGAGAGGGTGAGACTAGGCTGCTCCTTGGAGGCAAGGATTCTGAAGCTTTGTCTGACATACTTTAAACATATTCCAAGATGAGACCAGTCCTTGGAGAGGGACATCATGCTTAAGAGTGTGGAGGGACAGCGCAAGAGAGGAAGACCCTCAATGAGGTGGATTGATTCAGTGACTGGGGTAATGGGAATAGGTGTCTCAATAAGATTGGCACAGCATAGAGCCTGGGTTAGGGCTGTTGTACATTGGGTTACTACGAAACACAATCAATTCAATGGCACATAACAACAACAACATACATCTTCAATATGAATTATATCTCAACATTACCACTGGGATGATAGGCAGCATCATGAAGGATGGAGAAAAAGATTGAAATTGTCAATGGCTTCATCTTATTTGGATCTGCAGCCAACACCCTTGGTATTAGTAGTCAGGGGTTCTGGAGACAAATAGCATTGGGGAAAGCCTTCTTTGAAGGATCTCTCCAAAGTCCTGAAAAGAAATTATGTCAGTTTAAAAACTAAGGTACACCTGATTCAGTCACCTGCTATGTGTCTGAGAGCTAGACAGTGAATAATGATGACAGGAGAAGAATTGAGTCTTTTGATCTGTGATATTGGAGAAAAGCGCTGAATATCCTATAAACTGTCAAAAGAACAAACAGATATGTCTTGGAGAAAGTGTAACTATAGTACTCCATGAAGGCAAAAATGGTGAAACTTCGTTTCATACTTTGGGCATGTTGTTAGGAAAGGATATTCCGTGGAAAGGGGCATCGTACTTGGTGGAGGGTCAGCAAAGGAAAGAAAGGCCCTCAATGAGATGTATTGATGCAATGTCTGCAGCAATGGACTTAATGTGTTGAGGATGATAAGGATGGTACATGATAGGTCAGAGTTCAGATCTATGGTTCATAGAGTCGCTATGAGTCATACTAGACTCAGTTACACTTAACAACCACACCATCATCATTAAGAAGGAAGGAAAAGAAATTTTCCAAATATATTTTTAAACACACATCGCAAAACTTGTATGTCCTTTATTAGTTAGATTCTTTAGTGTTGCATGCAACTTTTTCTCACTCCATTATTGTCACCCTAGTTCAGTCTACCAGCATCTCTCAGATTACAGAAAGCTTTATCCAACTGGTCATCTGTCTCCACTTTTGCCACCTATATACTTATCAGACTTCTTCATTTAAATGCTAATAAATTCAATATGCTAATACAAGTCAATTGCTAATAAAATGCTTAACAGCTTCTCAAAATACTAGAGAACCCTGAAGACTCTTAACATTGCTATATATTGCATTTGAATTATTCTATTTCAAAAGGTTATTGTTGAAACAAATTCATGTTTTTATTTCTCTGTTCTTATTAAGAAAAATATAATCATACTTTGCTCTTTTCTAACTTCAGAGTTGCAATATAACCACGGAATGGCAGCTAGGTCTCAAGAAAAAAAAACACACAGGAGGTACCATTGACCCAGTTTGTGACAGATGATGGCACAGGACCAGACAATATTTTATTCCGTTGTTCATGGGATTGCTTTGAGTAGGGTGTCAAGTCAATGTCAACTAACCACAATAACAAAAAGCAAGAAGTACATGCCAAGACTCCCCTTTCTAATAAGGAATTTCCCTGTAAGTTCATCTTCCACCACCAATTTACATTTCACAGGCCATCACTTTATCACTTAACTGGCTTTATTTACAAGAGAGGTTAAGAAAAGTAGTTTTTGTTTGTTTGTTAAACTTGGCACATTGCAGTTCCTACAAAAATCAAGATTCAGCCTATAACCATTGGCCAGTCATTCAATATGATCCACCACATAAATAAAACGAAGGAAAAGAACCATGTGATGATACATAGATCAGGGCAGGAAAAGCATTGAATAAAATTAATCACCCTTTCCCAATAAAACTCTTAACACAATAGGAATAGAAGGAAAATTTGCCAACATAATGAAAGGCATTATCCACCAGGCAAAGTACAACATTATTATGCTCAGTAGGGAAAAACTGAGAGCCTTCCCTTTGAGAATGGGTGCAAGGCACATGAGAATGCCCATTATCATCACTCTTACTCAACATTTCACCAAAAATTCTAGTCAGAGCACAAGAAAAACAAATGAAGGGTATTCAAACCAGAAAGGAAGAAGCATTGGGCTGTTTGTAGATGATAGGATCCTATACAAAGAAGATCCTAAAGATTCTACAAGAAAACTTCTGGAACTAATAGAAGAATATAGTGCCATCACAGAATATAAGATCAACAAACAAAATCAGTTGGTATTGATTCAAGGATAGACACATAGACAAGTGGAACAGAGCAGAAAATTCAGAATTAAACCCAGACGTCTCTGGAAAATGGATTTTTTACAAGGAGTTGAAGTCCATTCACTAAGGAACAGTCTCTTTAATAAATGATGCTGGAAAAACTATATATTCACCTGAACAAAAGCAGACAGAACCCATACCTCTCCTCAAACACAAAATTTAAGGCAAAATGGATTGAAGACCTGAATGCTAAACCTAAAACCATAAAATTCCTGGAGGAAAACATAAGGAAAAAGTATGGTACCCAGACTTTGTGTAAATAAGATAACAAATCTTACAAATGCACAAATAGGAGAACATAAAAAAAGAGAACTAGAACTTCATAAATATTTAAAGCTTATGTTTACACAAAAGAGCAAATAGACAATCTAATTAAAGATTGGGGGAAATCTTTAGAAACACTCAATTATATGTCTAATCTCTAAAAATCTACAGAAAATGGCAATGACTCAAAATTAGAAGATAACTCAAGTACATAATGGGAAAGGATCATGAACTGAGTATTTACCAGGAGAACATCCAAGTAGCAACAAATACATGAAAATATATTAATGACTATCAAGTATTCAACACCCAACATTACCATCCAATTGGAATTGATTCATGGCTGAGCATTCAGTGGCTTTTCAGAAGTTAGAAATCCAATGGGAAGAGATACTCCTTAACCATTACCATCAAGTTGAGAAAAACTCATAGTGACCCTATGAACAACAGATCTGAATCTGTCGTATCCTGTGCCAACCTCATCATCTCTGACACACTTGATCTCATTACTGCAGTCACTGTGTCAATCCATCTCATTGAGGGGCTTCCTTTCATTGACCTTCCACCTTTCCTAGCATGACGTCCCTTTCCAAGGAATAGCCTCTTCTAGCAATGCTCCCAAAGCATAGGAGATGAAGCTTCACTATCCTTGCACTAAGGATTACTCTGGCTGCACCTTCTCCAAGACATATTTGAATATCCATGGGATCTTCAGTGCTCTTTTCCAACAACACAACTGAAAGGCAACTATTTCCCTTCTGTCCTCCTTGTTCTGTCATCCTTATTGTCCAGCTCTCAGCCACAGAGCAAGTAATTAAGAGGATTCTATATGTCTTCCTACCTCCTGACTGCTTGTACCATGGATATTGACTGTGGAATCCGAACAAGATTAAATCATTGACAATTTCAGTGTTTTTCCATCTTGATGCTGAGATGTAATCCGTATTGAAGGCTGCAGTCTTTGATCTTCTCCAGAAAATGCATCATATCCTCTTCACTTTCAGTGAAGCAAGGTTGTATCATCTGTGTAATGCAGGCTGTTGATGACCCTTCCTCCAGTCCTGATGTCACACTCTACTTGTGTTTATTTATGTGTTGTTTTTGGTAGAAGGGGAAGTCCAGGAGGTTACATTTGAACAGAGATTTCAATGAAGAAAGAACAAATGACAGAGGAAGAAAGAGTAGAGCGAGCAATTGCAAGGGAAAGGGATGCCTGCTTGATGTATTATTTGTGTATGTTTTCTTCTTTTAAAAGGTACTATTTTCCTATATCTATTTTTCACATTTCACATTGCTTGCTTGTATAGATAATTTATTAGAGGGTAAGCTAAATTTCTGGAACCAAGAAACTACAAAATACAGTTACTTAAGTATTCCATTTATTTCTCCCTCATGTTCCAAACAGGGATGTCTGGTGGTGTAGACTATAGACAGTTGTCCTGTGTCCAAAGGCCATGCCTCTATGGTGGATCAAATCCACCAGTTGCTTCTCAGGAGGAGGGGAGTGTACAGAGTAGATTCAGTGGGGAGGTGGGTCAGTTTGAATCAGTTACAACTCATTGACAGTGAGTGTTTAGTGAGCTTTGATAAATGTTGATAGTTTCAGAAAGGCTTTTTTGTTCACAGAGTCACAATGAGTCGTGTTTAACTCAACAGCAATCAACAACAACAACAATAAATCAGCTAGTGTATACTCTTTATCACATGTCTTTTAGAGACCTGGATCCTTTTGTATTATTATCTACCCTCCTTAATGAGCACATAAATGATCAGTGATGGGTCTTGGATATATCTGTCTTCTATCCCTATATGAAGTAGGAAATAAAGTCTAGCAGAGCAAGTATGAACAGTGTTCCCCCTTTGTCACTTAGCCACACATTTCTATAAAAGAGTCTGGGAAATACAGTTTTCAGATAGATAGCCTTTTCCCAAGAAAGACTCAACAGTTGTTTTCCCTTGCACTCATAGACTATTCACAAAAACTGATTATGCATCAAAATGTGCCTCACACAAGTCTGGAGCATGCCACAGGCAGGAGGCACACACTTTCTTCCTAGTCTTCTTTCACGACAGCTGGCTTTTCTTTTCTTTCCTTTACATAAAAGAGTGAAGACCACTCCAACATACACACATTTACTCAAAATCCTTTTTAAAAATCTATGATTTTAAGATGTGCAGCTTCTGTTGGTATGGAAAGTGTCTGGGTCCTTCCTATTGGGCTGGCTGGATACCTATTGCTGGGAGCCAATGAGAACCTGAAGCATGGGTGGACCTGTAGTCCTTTGAAAACTCATTTGGGCCATAGCCCTCGGGCCTGGTTTTAATTGGTTTTTGTCAAACATTCTTCTAAGTGGCATAGCATTGGTCTGTCCATTTGCTGTACAGAAAAGTAACTCCTGGTTGCTGTGATGCTGAACACTGTGACACTGATGTGTCAAATGTGATAATGGTTACCCATGGTGGACAGTGTTTGGTGGAGCTCCTCGATTAAACAAGCTTGGAAGCAGGAGTGGCATCCACTTCTAAAATAGCTGGCCTCCAGAAACTCTATGGACTTGGAGAAACAATGAAAGTTATACAAATGTTCAGGTCTTTCATTCATAGTGTCGCTATGAGTCATCTATGACTTGATGGCACTTAACAACAACAACAGCCCCTGTGCCAAAAGTATGGAATGGAAGCACAGCTATAAATAGCAGGGTCCAGCATGTGATCTATTGAGCCCCAAACACTGGTATGGATTGGATCTTGTGCCCCCAGAATATGTTGTAAATCCTAATCTCAACATCTGTGGTTAAGGATCCCTGGTGAAAATGTCATATCATGAAGGCTGCTAACTGAAAGGTCAGAGTTTTAATCTGCCAGTTACTCCATGAGAGGAAGAGGGCCCGTCTCTCCTCCCATAAAGACTTACAGCCTCAGAAACCAGATGGAAGGTTGCTATGAGTCACAATCAACAGCAGTGGAATTTGGGTTCTATCCGTTGTAATCTGTGCTTATGATCTCTATTTCTGTGGTTCTACTCTGTGAATATATTTTTGTTATTTTAATGAGACAAGATGAATACAGGATATGTCTTAAATAGAACTCTTTAGAGATATAAAAGATTAAAGCAAGCAAGAGAAGCAGAGATAGGCAAAAAAAATGCCAAGCTTCATAGAATGGAAGTGATGTTATAAGTGGAAGTGTCTGATAAGTGATAACTCTAATTAGCCTCTGCCCAGGAGCAGAAGCTCAAGCTGACAAAGACCTTCCTCCAGAGCTGACAAATTGAAACTTCTAGAAATTTAGGCAAAGAATTCAGACTTCTAATGCTAATAAACTATGAGGAAATATTCTGTTAGTTAAAGCCACCCATTTGTATATTTCTGTTATAGCAGCACTAGACAGAGTTTGGTAAAAAGAGAATAGTGCTACTCTATTAGATGCCTGAACTCTGAAAGCATTATTAGAATGAGGTAGAGACTGGAAGAGTTTTAAATTGCCAATTCGAAAGGTATGTGGTTCGAATTCATCAGCTGCTCTGTGGGAGAAGGATGGGCAGTCTCCTCCCATGCAATTAACTGCCTCTGAAAACCCGCTGGGGAGTCAGCTATGGGTACATTACACAACAGCACACAACAGCAATAGTAACCACTCCACAAGAGAAAGATGTGGCAATTTGCTTTTTTAGAAATTTAGGACTTGGAAACTCTAAGAAGCTAGTCTACTTGTTCTTTCTCTATAGGTCACTATGAGTTGGAAAAGATTCAGTTGGTTTTGTTTGATAATAGTAAAGGTGTGTAGTGCCTTAAAGATAGTGCAGAATTATGAACATCAAAGGCAATTCTAGTGAAGGCTCAGGAAAAAGCAAGAGCAACTATAGGAAAATCTCTATCATCTTGGAGGTCATGTGACACCAGCAATAGAATGTTGCTGGAAATGTGGACTTCAAATGGGCTTCTGGAGAGGTTTTAAAAGGAAATGATGAACATGAGCTTGAGCAGTAAAGAAAGAGTAGTTCTTTTTATGCAGTGGCAAAAAATTTGTCTGAATTATGTTCAAATGTTTGGTGGAAGATAGAATTTAGAAGTATAAAGTTAGATAACTAATTGAGGCTGTTTCTAAGTAAAATCTCAAAGAGGCCTGCTGATAGCTCCTTGCTTCTCATAGTAAAATGCAAAAGGAATGAGATGGACTAAAAAAATCAACTATGCAAAATAAAAATAAAACAAAGACTTCGCAAATTCTAATGTACAAACTCAGAACACATATCCTAGCATTTTCAACAACACTGTAGCTACACAATCATTGTTGAAGAGATTAATCCTTTAATGATGTTTCTAATCAGCTATCACTGGGAGTTTTGCTGGTCCTCTGGGCCCTACCACTAATACTAGAATTATCCTCATTCCTCTACTGTTCATAGGGTTTTCAGGGGCTTGTTTTTAAGAAGTGGATGGCTAACCCTGATTCCTAGTCTGTCTTAATCTGGGAGCTCTACTAAAATCTGCTTGGTTCCAGCAGTCAGGAAATTAGGAGACCTATTGCACTAGGGTATGGTTTGGTTTTGGTTTTTTGTTGGTTTTTTTTTTTTTAAGTGTAATTTCCATTTTATTTTCAGACGAGTTTTTTCTTCAGCCTTTTAAGGAATCAAATCCTTACATAGGCTTTGGTGGTGGTCGTGGGGCAGCACCTGCAGGTCTAAATCTAGGTGGAGGTGTCTGGTCCTTTCGGGCTTCACGAGAACGGTTCCTCACGACCTTGCTGTGAATGGCACAACTCACACGGTAGTGCAATTTCACATAGAGCTTTGGAAGCACATAGGCGTCGAAAACACTCGCTTCGGAAATATCCCTGACAGCAGCTGCCTCTACTATATTTCGGATTACGAACTTCTTAATTGCCTTGTCTTTGGGCACGCACCGGGCGCAGTTCGTGCAGCAAATAGGCTGCACGTGGCCGCGGCCCTTTTTGGCACGACCGTTGTTTCTCCTTTTCTTCGTCATGTTGGAAGCGAGGATCCGAGAGAGGGTATGGTTTTTAAAGGCTTGTTATTTAAGAAGTGGATATCAATCCTGCTTCTTAATCTGTCTTAATCTGGGAGGTCTACCAAAGCCTGTCCACCATGGATAACCCTTATGGCGTTTGACACATCACTGGCTCTACTTTCCTAAACATCCCATGGATGACCAAAAAACAAACAAATATGTCTGGAAGAGGGTGCAGCTAGAGTGCTCTTTGGAGGCAAGAAAGATGAGGCTTTGCTTCACATACTTTGAGCATGTTGCTAGGAGGGGCTATTCCTCGGAGAAGGACACGATGCTAGGAAAGGCTGGTGTAGGAGAGGAAGACCTTCGACCAGGTGGATTGACACAGTGACTGCTGCAATGGGCTCTTGTGTGTCAGGAACTGTGAGGATGTCACAGGATAGAACAGGGTTCAGATCTTTTGTTTACAGCATCTCTGTGAATCTTACTCAGTTCAGTGGTACCTAACAACATACCAACATTGCACTGGAAAAGTCCCCACATAATTGAGGAATAATGATGCCAATTTGAGAAGTAAGGTTTATGTGATCAAGGCCATGGTCTTTCCAATCATTTGCTATGCTTCTGAGAGTTGGACAATGAATAAGGATTGGAGGAAGGAATTGAGGCCCTTGAGCTGTAGTATTGGAGGAGAGTATAAACATCCCATGGACTGCCAAAAGAACAAACAAATAAAAGTGCAGTCTGAGTGCTTTTTGGAGGCAAAGATGAAAAGCCTTTACCTCACATACTTTGGGCATGTTGCTAGGAGGGGCTATTCCTGGGAGAGGAACATAATGCTTGGAAAAGTAGAGAGTCATTAAAGGAGAGAAAAACCTTCAACCAGGTAGATTGACACTGTGGCAGATGCAATGGCTCTAACGTGTTAGGAAGTGTGAGGATGGCACAGGATGGAACAGGGTTCAGATGTGTTCATAGGGTCACTATGAGTTGTACTCAACTCGACAGCACCTAACAACAATAATAACAACACTTATTCCATCATTGTACTTTGATAAAAGAGAAATTTTAATCTAAATTTCATAGGTTTACTGATAAAGAAGACTTTTTACCTGGGATAGAATATGCATAAAGCCTCACCCATATTTGTTTTAGATGATTCAGAAAAATGAAGCTTTAGTGTTGGCATTGATTTAAGACTTTTAGATTACTATTATGAGATGAATGTGCCTTGCATGTAGGAAGTACATAAATTTGTGGAGGTCAAAGAATGGAATATTTGAACTAAATTTTGTGGCATTAAAATATGTGTTGTCAGTAACCACAGGTTATATTCCCATTTGGTGGTGAGTTTTTATCATTATGGTAATAAAACAGAATTAATGCATGGAGTATTTTAAATTGAGCTCTCCTGGATAGGAAAAAAATTAAACAAGTTGGAAAAATAAATAGAAATGGAGGGAGAGAGATGCCAAACCAGATGGATTTTCACTAAAGCTTACCAAAAAAAGCCTTCCCTAAAGTGACACAATGAACCTAGACTTTTAGCCCCAAAAACTGGAAATAAATTTCTGTTTGTTAAGTGGGTTCACTTCTGGTATTTCTGTGATAGTATTTCTGGATAAGGCAAGCACAGAATCTTTGCAAGGGTGACCCGTGCCAGTAAGAAATTGCAGACCTTTGTTATGAACTTGGATATTTAGTGGTAGTAGGTACCTACAATGAAAGCAGGGCAAATGTTGCAAGACAAAAAAGGAGGCTGATGCTCTTTGCATTATTTACAAGGAGAGTTAGTCATTTAAGCTTCTGTTGTAACAAAAAGGTATGAGGGTGAAAATTATTATGAACATTCTTTATGTCCATTCCCTTAAGCACCACCAGTTGGGACAAAGTAATGTGCTTGGGATTGTAATGTGCTTGGGATTGTGGTGGTCTGATGGTTAGGAACTTGCTATATTCTGAGATCAAGGACTTTAGAGAATTAGAAGTTCCTAAAAGTCCAATGTATTTAAAAAATGCGGAGACGCAAGAGATTGTGCTTACTTGCTGTTGTGATGAAACACTTGAAATTTAGGACTGCAGGGGATAGGAAAGGAAGGCTTTTGATGCAAGAAGTGAAGATCTCTGACTCAAACCAGGACTGTCAACTGGAATCATGGCAGTGACTTGAGGTTTTTAGAGGTCACAGCACTATATTGGTGTAAAGTCTACATTTCAATAGACTCATGTTTTAATATGAGTCATCCTTTAAGTTTCTGCAGCTGCTTTTGGTGTGCAAACTCAAAAAATGTACTTAAATGGCCAACTATCCCCTATCTATGCAGCTTGGTTGCAAAAAGAATCTAATTTCATTGACCTGAAAGAGAACTATGCACATAAAAAACAAAAACTAGATGCAGCTAGAATTTGAGAAGTAATATATAAATTGGAAAAGTGTCCTAATTTCAGTTTATATTGCTCTTTTACTTGAGGCTGCTGCAATTTATGTTGATGGTGAAGAAGAATTTGGAATTTAAATTCAACTATACACTAATTGAATACAACCTAAAATGATTTAGTCTCATATATAACAGTATTATTATTGACATAATCAACAGTGATCAAAGAATTTGTTTCAAGTATCTTTCAATACGAAAAATACTCTGACATCATCTCTGTGTGAAATAATTCCTGCCAGACTAATAGATAACTTTTGGCTGCAAGTACTGAGCATCTGTCCTCAGTTCAATGCTAGCAATGCCAGCTTAGGATCTTGATGATTCATATTAGTGCAGAATCTGACCTTGAGGTAAAAAAATGGACGCAACCCAGGCAATGTCTGAATTTTGCTTAGCATGATGTTTTCTAAGGAGGAGGTGGACAGTGTTATCGATAATATTGTCTGCCACTGAGTTAATTCCAATTGAGGGTGACCTCTGTATTAACTATTAATTGGTCAATCTCTAGGAATTCTGAACTTTGCAGAATATTTTCATTAAGAGACTTTGAGTAAAGCATAGCAAAGGAACACGATCCACCCCTATATTCTGGTTGGTTATATGTGTGTTTTTATTAAAGGTCAAGAAACCATTTTGAGGAGCTTCTTTTAAACTATTCTGAAAATCCATAATTTTTAATTACATTAAAAGAAAATTCAAATTGGTCATTCTGAAGTGTCCTTACATCAGTCTATTTAGTACCATATTTCACTCCTACTCTATTTTTGTGGTGAATTTCCTGTTTAAAGTGGCCCTCAAGTGTGATGCTGAAGTGCTGACTAAAGTTCCTAAATTCAAGAAGGCTATATCAGGTAAAAGAACAAATCCAGCGTTTGGTAGCAAGAAAGCATTTGGTAGCGTTTGGAAAAGAAAGGGGAGAAGGTACTATTACTATAGGAATGGGGTCTATTGTGATAGACCATTCTTACTAAACATAAAGATCTTATAAAATTGTGAGTGTTTTCTGGTCTAAGGAGAAGAACATTTTTCTTTCGTTGAGGCTGAGAGTAAACACAGCTAGAAAAAAACCCCAAACCACCCAGACGTGGGGAAGTATGATGAAAGGATGACTTCATTGGACTATATATAGAATGTTTTATGCTGAGACCAGTTTGTTCTCCAGGAAAAGTAGTGAGTTGACTCAAACTGAGGCTGGACCAAATTTCAAAAACTTGGAGAAGGAGAGAAACTTAACCAATGTGTGGTTAACAAGGATTCCCACCCCACCGCTCTGCCCCCGATAGATCAGTGGAGACAAACAGTAAAGTTCCTTTGCTATGAAGGAGTGGAAATTTTGAGTTTGGCCTTCTTATAAGCAGCCCTGGTGTCATAGTGCATAATGTTTTGGGCTGCTAAAAGAAAAGCTGGCAGTTCAAATCCACCAGTGACACCACAGCAGAAAAGAAAACCAGTTGACTAGGAAAAAACATTTGTCAATGACATCTTAGACGAAATACTACAGGGCTTCTATAGGAAAAAGACTAATAACCCAATTACAAAATGGGGGAAAGACATGGAAAGACTTTTCACAGAGAAAGACATTCAGATAGCCAAGAGACACATGAAGAAATGCTCAAAACCACGTGTAATCAGAGAGATGCAAATCAAAACCATAATGAGATACCATTTCACCCCAATAGCAAGCAATAAATGTTGAGGATATAGAGAAGTGGACACACTTATACACTGTTGGTGGGATGGTAAAATGGTACAACCTCTCTGGAAGACAGTTTGGCATCTCCTCAAAAAGCTGAACATAGAAATTCTATATGGCCCAGCCATTCCACTGTTAAGAATATACCCCAAGGAAATGAAGACTGAAATACAAACAGAAATTTGTACACCTATGTTCAAAGCAGCATTATTCACAATCACAAGAATATTGAAACATCCCAATGTCCATCAACAAATGATTGGACTGAGAAATTGTGGTACATTAACATGATGGAATACTGTGCAGCACTCAGAAGTAACGATTTTGAAAAATATTACATAATGTGGGAGAGACTAGAAAGCATTATCCTGAGTGAACTAGATCAGTCACATAAGGACAAACACTGCATAAGACCATTATTGTAAAAATAGAAGGAAAACCAGTAAGATGCGTACAAAAGTCCATATAGGGAAGGAGAGGGTGGAGGGTGGCTGAGGGTGGGCAGGGAACAACTCTTGAGGTCCCAGAGTTTGATGGGTGGGGATGGGGGGGAGGAGAAGGAATAAGGGAAGACCCAGTGAGGATCTGAAAGGATGGGGTAATGGTGGGCATAGATCAACAGTAATTCATTTTATAAAGTGTAATGTATGAGAATGATAGTATGAAGCACAATGTGAAGGAAGGAATGTGTGAAACACAGTTTATATAAATCAAACATAATATATATGAATTTTCAATGGAAACCAATATAAAATAAAAATTTTTAAAAAGATACAGAGCTTTGTGCAGGAGATACTGGCCTGACTGCAATCAATGAGCTTGGTTTTCCCTGCCCTTTTGCCTCTTCCCCCATCCTCCAAACCTCTGAATAAACTGGTTTGACTAAAAAACCAAATACTTACAGAGATAACAGGAGATCAAAGACAAAAGCAAGGAAATGCAATAATATGAGTCCCAGTCAACTCAGCGACACTTAACAATAACAGATGGAACAGAGCATTTCAAACTCACTGCCATCTAGCCCTTTCTGACTCATAGAAACCGCCCATCAGTTTTCCAAGGCTGAAATCTTTTGGTTAGCACACTGCCTGTCTTTCTCCTAAAGCCTAGTCAACGGACATGAGACACTTCTAATTTGTGGTCAGCTATGTGTGCATTTTTATTAGTAGTCAATGACACCATTTTGAAGGGCTCCTTCTAAAAGTTTTTCTAAAATCCTATTTTTTTTCCTCTAAATTAAGTGAAAATTAAAATTGATAGCTGTAGTCAAGTGTCCTTAGTGCAGTAACATTTCCCCCCTCCATTTGGGGGGAATTTGTTGGTGATTTTGCTATTTAAAATGGCTCTCAATGACGCTGAACAGGCAAGTGAATTCAAACTGCTAAGCTATAGATTGTTGATGTGATGTGCCATCAAGTCGCCTGCGACTCATAGTGACCCTATGTACAACAGCTCTGAAGCCTGCCCTGCTTTGAGCCTGGCTCTCTGACTCTCACACACCTACCCCATTGCCCTAGTTACTGTATCAGTTCACCTCATCTGGGGTCTTTCTCTCCTGTGCTGTCCCTCCACCCTTCTGAACATGATGTCTTTCTCCAAGGATCATTCCCTCCTGGCCACATGCCAGAAATATGTGAAATGAAGCTTTAAAATCCCAGCCTCCAGAGAGAAACCTGGTTTCACCTTCTCCACGACAGAACCATTTGTTTTCTTGGCACTCTATGGTATGTTCAAGACTCTTTTCCAGCACCACAACTCAAAGGTATCAATTCTTCTTCTATCATTCTTGGTCATTATCCAGCTCTCTGCTGTATAGCAAGTAATTGCAAAGACCATGGGCTGGATCAGGTGCACCTTAGTCTCTAGACTGACATAATTTCTTCTCAGTACTCAGGAAAGGTCTCTGATAGTAGGTTTACCTAATGCAATCCCTCTTTTGATTTCCTGACTGCTGGTGCCAAGAGTGTTGATTATGGAGCCAAGCAAGCTATAAATGTTAACAAACACAATCTCTGCTCCATTTATCATGGTACTGCCAGCTGGCTCAGTGGTGAGAATCTTTGTCTTCTTGATGTTGTGAGCTTCAATCCATATTGAAGACTACAGTCTGGCCTGAAGTGCTTTCTGCAGCAGCAAGTGCTTCAGGTCCTTCTCAATTTCAGCAAGCAAGATTGTGTTATCTGCATAACAGGTTGTTGATGAATCTTCCTCTATTCCTGATGCCACATTCCTCCTCAATAACGCCCAGCTTCCCAAATGATCTATTCTGCATATAGATTGAAAAGATATGGGGACAGGACACATCCTTGACATGCTCTGTTCCTGATTTGAACCATGCAGTATTTCCCTGTTATGTTCTGAGGCCTGCTTCCTGGTCCAAGTATAATTTTCGCATAAGCACAATCAAGTGTTGTGGGATTTCTACTCTTCTCAAAGTTAACCATAATTTGTTGTGATCCACACAGTAAAATTTTGCATAGTCAATGAAACACAGATAGATATCCCTCTGGTCCTCTTTGCTTTCTGCCAGGTTCAATCTAACATTGGCAATAATGTCTCTAGTGTTCCATCCTCTTCTAAACCCAGCTTGTACTTCTGGTCGTTTTCTGTGAATGTACTGTTCCAGTTATTTCTGGATAATCTTGAGCAGAATTTTGCTTGTATATGATATGACGCAGCCTGAAATGTACTGCTTCATCTATTGTTGTTTGTTGCTGTCACGTCGACTTAAACTCATACCCTACAGATATGAACCCTTCCCTATCCTGTACCACATTTTCATCTCTGCTATATTTGAGCCCATTGTTGCAGTCACTGTGTCAATCCATTCTTCTTCCTCCATCTTTATTTATTGTCCAACTTTCCGATGCATAGCAAGTAATTAAAAAGATTATGGTTTGGATCATGCCATCAGGGTCCCTTACATCAAGGAAAACACAGCCAAAACTCTAGAAGAATTCAGGAAAACAATGCAAAATCAAAATGGCAATTTGAAACCATACAAGATCTGTAACCAGAAACCCAGAAGATTAACACGTAATTTCAGAAATAGACAACACATTGGACTAGATAACTGAAGAATAGATAATTTCACTGGAAGTCAAAATCTGTGAAATACAGAATCTGTGAAATCCCTGTGGAAGGAGCAGCAGTATATATAGGTCAGCTTTTCTTTCAGTCATCCAGCAAGCAAACTTTTAAATGTGGCTCTCTTTAGGATTCCTCTGGTTACACTCTCTCTCTCCACCACTCTTGTTACTCTCTTTCACAGTGTAGCAAATCACCATGTGTTTGCAGTTAAGGTAGCTGGAGATCATGCCCTCAACAGGAGCTAACACAGTGGCTACAATGGCTAGAAAAGCCAATTTTCAAGAATTCTGGCACTCTAACACCTTGAAATAAATTTGTAAGAGAATCAATAGGAAAAAATTATTAACAAAAGGAAAGAATGCAAGATTTGTTGGCAGAAAAATCACTAAAATTATAATACACAAGAAAATACATCTTCAAGAAGTTCAATGAACTCCAAATAAGATAAATTCATTATTATCAAGTCAGAGCCAACTCATAGCCGGCCTTCCGTTGAGTTTCCAAGATGGCAGATTGCAAGGGGTTGGTGAGTAATTGCCTGTCTTTCTTGCAAGGAGCAGCTGGTGAATTCAAGCCCTTAGAGAAATGCAGCCTTTGGGTTAGCAGCAAAATTCCCTGTGGACTACCCCAGAAGAACTAGTGAAGAAAATCATCAAGATTTAATCAATGCTTTCCAAAATCAATGAAAGTAGTTGTTAGGCTCCATAGAGTCGACTGTAACTTACAGCAACTCCATGAACAACAGATCAGAGCTTTGCCTGTCCTGCCCCATCCTCACCATCTCTGCCAAACTTGAGCCCATTGTTACAATCACCATGTCACTCCCTCTCGTTCAAGGTCTTTCTCTCTTTGGAAAATCATCTACCTTGCCCAGCATGATGTCTTTTTCCAAGGACTAACACCTCCTGAAAATAAGCCCAAAGTATGTGAGAGAAAGTTTTACCCTCCTTTCCTCTAACTCTGGTTGCACTTTCTTCAAGACAGATTTGTTTATTCTTTCAGCAGTTCATGATATATTCAATACTCTTTGTCAATACCACAATTCAAAGGTATCAGGTCTTTTCTCATTAATTGTTTAACTTTCAGATGCATATGAATCAAGTGGAAAAATACTACAGCTTAGATCAGGTATACATTGGTCTTTAAGCTTATTTCTGGGCTCTTTAGCACTGCTACTACCATGGATGTTAGTGCAGATGTTATTAAAATGAAATCATTAACAACTTCCATTTTTCTTCCCTTCTATAATGATGTTGCCTGTTGACTCAGCAGTGAGGATTTTTGTTTTCTTGATGTCAGGGTATAGTATTTGATCTTCTGTATTAAATGCTTCATCTCTTCTTTTTTTGCAAACAAGATTGTGTCATCTTCATAAGGCTTCATAGTGATGATTCTTTCTCCAGTCCTGATGCTACATTCTTCTTCATATTATTTAGTTTCTCAAATGATTTGCTCAGCATAAGGATTGAATAGGTATGGAGAAAGCATAGATCCTAGACGTACACTTCTCCTGATTTTAAACCATACAGTGTTTCTTCTGTTCTGACAATTGCTTCCTGGGCTGCCTAGAGATTTCACATGAGCACAATTAAGTGTGCTGAGATTCCTGTTCTTCTCAATGTTGGTCATAATTTGTTATGATTGGCACAGTCAAATGCCTTTGCATAATCAATAAAATTAAGTAAGCATCTTTCTGATATTCTCTGCTTTCAAGATTTATCTGACATCAACAATGATATTCCTCATATTACCTCTTCCAAATCTGCCTTGAATTTCTGGCATTTGCCTATCAGGCTGTGTTTTTTGTTATTATATTACTCAAAAGACAGCAGCAAAGTACAGTAAGAATTGAAAGATCAGACTCTTATTGCTGTATAATTTCTAGCTATAACAAACTAAACTTTCTGGAGACTTCTGTACTCACTTAACTATTGCCCTGAGTAGCAATTGCCAACAAAGAATTAAGGAATTAAAGAATTGCTGGTGAAAACAACAGCTACACAGGAGAGCTGCTGGTCTGTGACCTAAATCAAGATCCTGCATACTAAACTTGAACTGACAATCCTTCCTTTAAGTAGCTCCAGAACCACAATAACAAAATTGAGCCAATTTTACATTACAGACACGAATGAGGAAATTACTTGGCAATGGCAAATAGCATTTACTTATGCAATATTTATTATCCTCTAAGTCCTGGGGGTTTAGTAGTGAAGAAAAAGAAAACAACAAAAACTCCCAACCACATGACATTTCTATTCTAGAACTGAGGGCGAGTTAGTTGGGAGGGATAGAATTCGAAATTTCAAAAATTCATTTTAGCTCTTGGTTTTTCAACAAGGTTAGCTCTGTACAAACTTACGGAAGTAATAGAGTTTCTGTGTAATTTCCATCTCCAACACTTTATTGCCCTCTCTGGTCCCTTTTGTATGATGTTAAATAGCTTGCCCACTATCCACCAAACTACGTACCCTGGGCTGTCTGCTCAACTGAATCTCAAGCTCTTGGGAGGGAGCCCAGTAATCTGATTTTCTTAATAGCTCTCCAGATGGTTCAGGTGATCAGTCAGCCTACTTTCGTCCTGTTTCTCCTTCTGATAACTGCTCACCAATATTTGTGTCCATTTTCCTTAGGATCCTGCTCATTTCATTGCAAGGTGGTGTTATCAGTTATATTAATAACTTCACAATACTCATTTTAAAAATACTTAAATTTCTAATTGTTATGTGCCATCAGTCAGTTCCTACTTATAGTGATCCTGTGTCCAACAGAATGAAATAATGCCAGGTCTTCAGCCAATGTCTCTTATTTGCAGAGTGTATTTTTATTTAGAGTATTTTCATGTTGTCATTTCACTCACATTACAGCCCTGCTATACAGGCCTAGCAGGTTTCATTTTCTTCTTTTTAGTGTTGAGAAGACTGAACTGTGAAGAAGCTGAGCCCTTTGCCCAGGGCTATCACATATATTCAACTGGAACAAGCAGACTCAGCATGAAAACCTCCGTCTCCTCAACAGTACCATTTCCCCTGTACCTTTGTGCTGTTCTTGTCAGATAACAATTTGAATCACTTTAATTACATGTAATTAAAATAACTTTAGTGTTGGAAATGCCAAGCTCCAGTGTGGACTAATAGAAAAGAAGTTTTAGGGTAGGTCTGTCTTTGGTATCTTAAGTCAAATAGTTAGATTTCTGTTCCACAAGGAACGGATGTATAACTGATTAAGTAACATGGCCCTTAGGTCAGCATTTATTGGCAGTAGGCATGCTCTCTGTCCTTTTAAGTGCTGTTGCTGGTTTCTCCCTACCAGCAACATGTTGATAGATGTGAACCCAATGTACCTCCTCCCACGCTCCAAGGGAGCTCTTATGACCTCATCTGTGGGGAGTTGTGCTGATAACTCAGAGGCATCCATGGGGGAAAGATGGGAGCTTGCTGGGATAAAAATCCTGTTCACTGTACAGCCTACAAAAACTTGCTGAAGGTAAGCTACGAATCGGCTTTGACACAGTAGCAATTGGGTCTTACATATCTGAAAATTAGACAATAAATAAGGGACGATAGAACTAGAATCAGTTATGAACTGTTGTGTAGGAGAAGTGTACTGAATATCCTAATGACGTGGCAAAAGAACAAACAAATATGTCTCAAAGAAAGTGCAGACAGAGTGCTCCTTGGAGGCAGGGATGGTGAAGCTTCATCTCACATACTTTGGGCATGTTCCTAGGAGGGGCTATTCCTTGGAGAAGGACATCATGCTTGGAAAGGTGGAGGAAAAGAAGAGAAGAGGAAGATCCTCAGCCAGGTAGATTGACACAGTGACTGCAGCAATGGGCTCAAGTGTGCCAGAGATTGTGAAGATGGCACAGGATACGACAGTGTTCAAATCTGTTGTTCATGGGTTGCTATGAGTCCTACTCAACCCAACAGCACCTAACAACAACAACAACAAAAAATAGACATGCCTTAACCAAATTTGCATCAATAACTTAACATTCACCTTATATGAAGTGATCACACTTCTAAATTTTTCTAAAAATTCCTACTTATGTCCAGCCTGATTCTTACTTGAGAGGCCTTTATCAAATGAATAAGACCTTGGGCTTGAAATCCATCTATGTAAGTTTAAATCCCAGCTTAGCCATTTGCTATCTGTGTGACTCAGAAGCATGACTCACAATGTCTAGTATTCCTTTCCTTTCTATTTAAAAAAACAACACAAAAACAGAATAGCAGTACTTAGAGCATAGAGTTAAAGGGAGGCGTAAATAAATTCATGTATGTAAAGTGCTTAATGTGATGTCTGACACATTGAAACTACTTAATTAATGTTAGTTGTTGCTGTCATTGTCATTATATGTATTAGCTCATTTAACTTCCTGGCAACCCTCTGAGCAAGATAACATGATCCTCATTTTGCTAATAAGAAAACAGAAAAGTTATTCTAGTTGTTCTTGTTGTTGTGTACTGTCGAGTCACTTGCTACTCATAGCAACCCTACGTACAATAGCTCTGAACCCTGTTCTATCCTGAACCAACCTTATTGTCACTGACAAACCTACCTCCATTATCCCAGTCACTGAGTCAATTCAACTCATTCAGGATATTCCCTTCTCACGCTGTCCTTCCACCCTGCCAAACATGACGTCCCACTCTAAGGACTGGTCCCTCCTTGCAATATGCCCAAAGTATGTCAGACAGAATTTCAGAATCCTTGCCTCCAAGGAGAAATCAGGTTTCACCCTCTCTCGGACAAAGCTGTTTGTTCTCCTGGCAATCCATGGTATATTCAATACTCTTCTCCAACATCACAGTTCAAAGGCATCAATTTTCCTTCTATCATCCTTAACCATTGTCCAGCTTTCTGATGCATAGCTAATACTGGGAATACCATGGCCTGTATCAGGTGCACCTTAGTCTCTAGACTGATATTGTTGCTCTTCAGTACTCTGGAGATGTCCCAGACAGCAGACTTTCCCAATGCAATTCATCTTTTGATTTCTTGATTGTTGGTACCAAAAGTGTTGACAGTGGAGTCAAGCAAGCTGAACCTTTTAACAATCTCAATATTTTCACAGTCTTTCATGATGCTGCCAATTGACCCAGTGGTGAGAATCTTTGTCTTCTTGATGTTGAGTTTCAATCCATATTGAAGCTTCTTGACCTTCCGCAGCATTAAGTATGTAAGCAATTTAAGACATTAGTCAAACCTACAATAGGACCTCAGTTGTAGCACATGACCAAATTTAAAAACACAAATACATTCATAAAATAGAAAAACAAGAAATAAAATACATTTTGCATTGACACATAAGTAACATTAAAGACTAACATAAAGTTGAGTTGCCTGTATTCATGTGCAAAAAATACTGTAGAGGTTTTTAATAAAATGCTTTTATTTGAATCATGAAAATATCTAAGTGGAAGACTCTCTAACTTGCGGTGTTACAGGAACACAGACTCATGTTCACTCATCTCCCTTTGCTCCTATTGAAGTAACACTTGTTCCTTTTCTTGACAGCCTTGAATGCTGGCTTAGATGCCTGTGACTCACATTTTTAAATAATGAAAATGTATATTAAAAACATTTTTTCAGCAACATATACTTTCCTTTTTAATGAAAAGTGCACACATCCTCAAAAGCTTTGTGTGTGTGTTGTTCTTGTTATCTGTGTGAGGTTTTTTTCTTATTCTTTATTAAGGAACCCATTTTTTTTTCTTGCTTCCTCTCTACACCCACCAAATCTTTCAAGCCTGTGCTTTCCCACCCTCTCCGTCCTAGCCCCCCAGCCCCCTCACCTTTCCTTCTTTGTATGTCCGTACACATATCACTGGCTAGCCTTCTTGTTTTACAATCATGGTCCTATAACAGTATTTTTTTATGTGCCTGTGTCACTTCACTCAGCATAATATTCTCTAGCCTCTCCCATGTTATATAGTACTTTTAAAAATCGCTGTTACGGAGTGTTGCATAGTATTCCATTGTGTAAATGTACCACAGTTTCTCAGTCAATTCATTTGTTCATAGATATCAACAATAACAACAAAAACAAAAAAAAACCCCAACCCAAACCCCAAAACCCTTAATCTTTACCCTGAGAAAAGCCATGCATCAAAATCCTGTCATTGCTTTGGAGTCAGAACTGACTCAAAGCTGACCCTCCAACAGGTTTCTGAGACTGTGTAGACCACAACAAACTGGCTGACTCTGAGAAGAATGGAATCCCAGAACACTTCATCATTCTTATGTGAAACCTATACTTGGAACAGGAGGAAGTCGTCAGAACAGAACAAGGAAGCACTGCATGGTTCAAAATTGGGAAGGATGTACACCAGGGATGTGTCCTATCTCCATATCTTTTCAATCTATATGGAGAACAGATTATCCAGGAGACTGGGCTCTATGAGGAGGAATATGGCATCAGGGTTGGAGGAAGACTTATCAACAATCTGCATTATGCAGATGACAAAACTGTGCTTCCTGAAACTGAGGAGGACCTGAAGCACTTGCTGCAAAAGGCCAAGGACAGTAGTCTTCAATATGGATTGAAGCTCAACATCAAGAAAACACAGACTTGGGGAGCTCTGGTTGCCCAGTGGCAAGAAGCTGCACTGCAATCCCAAAGAAACTGTTGGAATCTACCAGATTCTCTGCTGGAGAAGGAGAGGCAATCTCCTCCCGTGCCAGTTGGATCTGATTCGATGGTACATGTTTCCATTATAAAAAAAAAAGAAGAAGAAGAAAGATAAAGAGGAAAAAAAAAGATTCTCACCATTGGGCCAATTGGCAGCACCATGATAGATGGTGAAGAATTTGAGATAGTTAACAGCTTTAGTTTGCTTGGCTCCACAATCAACACTCTTGGCACCAACAGCCAGGAAATTAAAATGTATTGCTTTGGAAAAGTCTGCTGTCAGAGACCTCTCCAAAGTACTGAAGAGCAACCATGTCACTCTCTAGACTAAGGTGCACTGATCCAGGCCATGTTGTTGTTATGTGCGTTGAGTAGCCTGTGACTCATAACGACCCTATGTACAATGACCCTAAACCCTGCTCTATCCTGTGCCAACCATACTGTCTCCAACACACTTACTCCCATTATCCTAGTCACTGAATAACTCCATCTCATCAGGATCTTATTCTCTTGCACTGTCCCTCTACCCTCTCAAGCATGACATTCCTTTCCAAGGACTAGTTCCTCCTTGCAACATGTCCAAAGAATGTCAAAGCTTCAGATTCCTTGTCTCCAAGGAGCAGCTTGGTTTCACCATCTCTAGGTGAACCTGCTTGCTCTCCTAACACTTCATGGTATTTTCAATATTCTTCTCCAACACCACAGCTTAAAGGCATCAGCTCTCCTTTTATCATCCCTAGTCATTGTCCAGCTCTCTGATGCATAGCAAGTGGTTGCAAAGACCATGGCTTGTACCAGGAGCACCTTAGTCTCCAGACTGATTTCGTTGCTCTTCAATACTTTGGAGAGGTCCCTGACAGCAGACTTTCCCAATGCAATTCGTCTTTTATGCCAAGTGAACTCAGTCTCATAAAGACAAATACTGTACAGGACCATTATTGTAGAGCATGTACAAGGCTCCACAGAGGGGAGAGGGCTGCTTAAACATAGGGTCACACAATTTGATGAATGGAGGGAAGGACTGGTAAAGGAAAGGGGAAAGGTCCAGTGTGAAAAACAATGTGTATTAACTTTGTATGTAAGCCAGTATAAAAGTATTATCTAACTAACTTGAGAGAGACTGAAGAGCTTTATCCTGAGTGAACTAACTCAGTCCCACAAGAACAAATACTGTATAAAACCATTATTGTAGAATGAGTATAAGGATTGGGGGGGGGGGCATAGAAGCAGAGGGCTCAGAATGTGTGGGGTGGGGGATTAATCATAGGGTTGTACAATTTGATTGGGTGGGAGAGGGAAATGGAAATGTTCTGGTGTGAAAAACAGTGTATTTGAATTTTATAAATAAACTAGTATTTAAAAATAAAATAAAACAAACCCCAAAAAAGGATATCCAGGGGTGGTAGTTAACCATAGGGTTTCATAATTTAGTGGATGGAGGGAGTGGTAGGTAAAGGAAATGGAAAAGATCCAGTGTGAAATACAATGTATACAAACTTTGTAAGTAAACTAGTAAATAATAACATTTTCTTTAAATAAAAAAAGGAGAGCAAGTTCTGAAGAGACCCCCTGAGCTGTGGTGAAGATAAATGAATTAACTTCTTTCTAAGGGCACTGAAGTATTAAGATATTGAGAAAGTCAACTTCAGGATATAGGACTGAATTTGCTGATACGCTGATAGGACTGATATGCTGAAAGAAAATGCTTACACACAAGCTTCTTACATAGCCTATTGCTTTGTATTTATAACAATCACATATTTTCTATTCTTAACGTATCTTCATCTACTCAAGTGATTCAGCACCTAAGGCATCTACATTTACAAACCTGTCGAAAAGACATGTTATCGTCCTGAAAATCATCTTGCTTCATTATTGGATGTGACCTGACCTGAATATTTCTTGTACTGTTTGGCTTCCAAGACTCACTTATTTATCCTAGAGATCATTGAGTTACAAGTTTGCATTGACTTTCCCTGAAAAGTGAAGTAAATACTGGGTAGAGAAAAGAGAGGAGATTACAATGAGTGGGGATGGAGAAGGGGTCGTGTGTAGGATAGGAAGGGGCAAGATGGCCAATACATCTTAGAGAGATGGCGCTTCCTTCTTAACCCTGACCTACCAGTGACACTGAACTTCCTGGAGTTCCCTGAGTAACGGATGCTGTTTCCTGCATTTACATTAATGCTGCTTCATTGTAACAGAATATAATTTCTTCCTTCATGACCAACAGTGTCTTTAGTCTAGTCCCCCAACTACACTGTGAATTCCTTGAAGGCAGAGAAAGGAGTTTTACTGATCTTTGTATTCTAGCAGCAGATTTGACATCTAGCTGTGACATAAGGTCTAGTTGTTGAATGAAAGAACCAAATGCCTCGAATACATTTTCTTTAAATCTATGAAACTTTGTGTACTTATGTGTTGTTCTGTGCTTAAAACCCCTTTCATGCCTATGATAGTCAATGGAAACTAATATTTTATGTAATCTGACAATCTATCACCAAACCTCTACAGTTGGACACAGACTGGAGGGTAAACCTAGTAACTCATGGAGGAAAAGAAGCATGTGAAGACTTGGAACAAGGGATAAATCATTTCAAATGAAGTAAAAAGTTACTTCACATTTCTTGTAATTAACTTTAAAGTATGAACTCTTAATCTGGGGAGTCCATGTATTCTTGGGGAGCTCTGGCAGCTTAGTAAGGGTTTGCACTGCCAACCCAAGGTGCAGGGTTTGAGTCCACCAGCTGCTCCATGGGAGAAAGGTGAGCAACCACCTCTCATGTTTACATTGCTGATGGGTCAGCTTTCTGTCGGTTCTGACTCAACAATACATAACAACAATGTGGACCTTTAGCAGGCCCCAGGATGAATTGCAGATGGGCACATCCAAGAACCACAAAAAAATAAGGGTAAAAGTATATCATGTGAATACATGTAGTTTTTTAAATGCAGGTGAACCACAGCTCTCATTATGCTCTATAAAGATTCTATGACCCAAAATAATACAGGCCATTACACCAAGGTGATCTTTGCAAAATCATGCAGGAAAAAAAACCTGCACAAAGATGTTCATCATACCATTGCTTAAGATAGTAAAAAAACATGGAAACTAAGGAACTTCAAAGAAAGTGCGATCACATTATTAAAAACTATACTGCACAGGAGACAAATTGTAACATATTGCTGAATGAAAGATTGTTACCATAAAGCATGTGTGTGTTATAGACCAATTTAAGGAAAAGAATATGCATAACTCAAGATGAAAAGTTCAAGGGCACCAAACAAAGGAATGTTTTGAGAATGCAGAGCTTTGAGGCTGATTCCTTTAACAAGAAACCAGAGAGTTTCAATTAAGAAATAGCAAGAGAGGCAGCATCTATTCACAGTAAATGTGCATTCATACATAGTTTGTTTGAGAAGTGCTTGAATCTAGGAATGGATGTCTCACATTTCATGCATAAGATTTAAAGGGGGTCTTTGCCCAGTTACGAGGGAAGAAGACTCTCATCTGGGTGAGATGCTGAGAGACTGAGCTCTTCCATGAACTGATTGTACCACATACCAGGCTGACTGGCAGAATCACTTGTGATTATATGCAACCATCTCTACCTTTCACATGTGTGTGATTTTATTCTTGTACTGAGCTCTATGTTTTCTCTGAAAAAAAAATCAGGAGAACTAGATGGACCTTAGGAGACCAGTTCTCATTGTTGTTTTTCTCGTTAGGTGCCAACAAGTCGAATACAACTCATCGCTGCCTTTTGAACAGCCGACCAAAACCCTGCCCTACCCTGTGCCATCCTCATCATCTCTGACACTAGACCCCATTGCTGAAGTCATCATGTCAGTTCATCTCATTGAGGATGTTCCTCTTCTTCACTGACTCTCCTCCTTTCCAAACATGATGTCCCTTTCTAAGGAATAGCCTCCTCTAATTGTATGTCCAAAGCATGAAAAACCAAGCTTCACCATCTTTCCCTACAAAGAGAGCTCTGGCTACACTTTTTCCAAGACGTACCTGTTTGTTCTTTATGATAGGTGGAGAAAGGACTGAAGTTGTCAATTATTTCTTCTTGCTTGGATCAAGAGTCCACACCCTTGTTACCAGCAGTCAAGAAATCAGGAGACGTTTTGCACTGGGAAACTGTTGTCAGGGACCTCTCCAAAATGCTGAAGAGCAATGATGTCAGCTTGGAGACTAAGGTGCACTTGATTGTAGCCACCATCTTCCCGATCACCTGCCGCCATGGTGGACAGTAAATAAGGAGGACAGAAGAAGAATTGATGTCTTTGAGTTGTGCTGTTAGAGTGCTGAACTATCAGAAGTCTTAGAAAAAGTGTAGCCAGAGTTCTTATTAAGGATACTTAAGTTAGGATACAGGAACTGCCATGTTGGCACAGCATTATGGATAGTTCCAGTCTGTTGTCTATTGGAGAAGAGCAATTTTCTCTCTTATGCCATCTTTAAGTTTTAAAATTTACAAATGTCTAGTAGTTGCCATCATAGTTCTACCTTCCTTATACTTCTCTAAATGTTGTTGTTAGGAGCCTTCAAGTCGAGTGTGACTCATAGCAACCCTATTAACAACAGAACTGAACACTGCCCTATCCTGTGCCATCCTCCTCATCATCTCTGACACACTTGAGCTCATTGCTGCTGTCACTGTATCAATCCTTCTCATTGAAGGTCTTCCATTCTTTTGCCAACCTTTCCAAGCATGATGTTCCTTTCCATGGAATAGTTCCTTCTAACAACATATCCAAAGTATGTTAGATGAAACATTGTCATCTTTGCTTCCAAGGAGCATTCTGGCTACAGTTTGTCCAAGATTAAACTATTTGTTCTTTTGGCAGTCCATGGGATATTCAGCACTCTTCCACATCAGCTCAAAGACATCAATTCTTCTTCTGTAATCCTTATTCCTTGTCCAGCTCTCAGAGGCACAACAAGTGATTGGAAAGACTGTGGTCTGAATCTTAGACTGAGGTGTACCTAAGTCTTCAAACTGACACCATTATTCTCAGTAATTTAAAGAAGTCCCTGACTGCGGAGGTTCCCAATGTAATATCTCTCCTGATCTGACTGCTGGTACCAAAGGTGTTAATTGTGGATACAAGAAAGATTAAATCATTGGCAGTTCCAATGTTGTCCCCATCTGTCATGATGTTGCATTGTCAGTCCAGAAGTGAGACTTTTTGTTTTCTTAATGTTGAGATGTAATTCATATTGAAAGCTGAAGTCTTTGCATCAAGTGTTTCGAGTCTTCCTCAGCTTCAGCAAGTAAGATTGTGTCATGTGCACAATACAAGTTGGTGATAAGTCTTTCTCTCATCCTGATATCACATTCTTCTTCATAAAGTTTAGTTTCTCGAGTGTTTTGCTCAGCATACAAATTGAATAGGTATGGAGAAGAGATAAAACCTTGAGGTACACTCTTTTTAATGTTAAACCATGAAGTGTTCTCTTGCTATATTCAGATAGCAGCTTCTTGGTCAAAGTATAAGTTTCATAGGAGCACAATTAAGTGATCTGGAGTTCCCATTCTTCTCAATATTAGGCCATAATTTGTTATGATCTACACAAATGCCTTTGCATTGTCAACAAAATACAAATAGACATTCTTCGGGTATTCTTTGCTTTCAGCCAGGATCCATCTGGCATCAATAATGATATTCCTGGTCTTTTCTAACACCAACTTTATCTCCAGCCATTCTTTGTCAATGTACTATTCTAGCTGTTTGGGATGATCTTCAGTATAGTTTGCTTACAGCTGATATTGATAATAGTGTTTAATAATTTCCACATTCTGTTGGATCACCTTTCTCAGGAATGAGAACAAATATGGATCTCTTCTAGTCAGTTAGTCAAGCAGATGTCTTCCAAATTTTCTGGCATAGACTGGTTAGCACGTGCACGCCTACATCTGTTAGTTAGAACATGACAATTGACATCCCGTCTATTCCTGGTTGCCCTTTTCTTTTTTTCTTTTTTTTTTTTTTGCCAGTGTCTTCAGTGCAGCTTGAACTTCTTCCTTCATTACCATTGGCTCTTACTTATATGGTACTTCCTGAATTATTTCAGTATCTGAAATATTTCAGTTGTTTTTGGCACAGTGATACTACAAATTCTTTCCATCTTTTTTGATGCTTCCTGGATCATTTAAGATTTTGTCCATAGCATCTCTCAATATTGTAGCGCAAGGCTTGAATTTGTTTTTCAGCCCTTTCAGCTTGAAAATGTTGAGTATTTCAAACATTCATCCCTTTTTATTCTCCAGTTCCAGCTCTGCACAATTTTGTTATAATATTTTGCTTTGTCTCTTTGAGCTGCCTTTTGAAATCTTCTATTCAGCTCTTTTACTGCAGTATCTCTTCCTTTTCTTTTGGCTTCTCAATATCTGAGTACAATTTTTAGAGTCTCTTCTGATATATGTCCCCCCCTTTCTCCTTTGTCTTTGTAAAGGCCTTTTGCTCTCTTCATGGATGATATCCTTGATATCATCCCATAACTCATCTGGTCTTTGATCATTAGTGTTCAATGCCTCAAACTTGTTCTTATGATGATTTTTTAAATTCAAGTGGGATAGTCTCAAGGTCTGTTTTAGTTCTTGTGAACTTTCTTTTTTTCATTTTCTTCAGCCTCAGTTTGAACTTGTTGCACATGAGTAATTGGTGGTCTGTTCCATCAATTACTGGTTTTGATATTGAGCTTCTCCAACAATTCCTTTAACAGATATAGTCAGTCTGATTCTTATGTAATCTATCAGGTGAGGTTTGTGTGTAAAGTTGCCACTTGTGGTGTTTTCTATTTTGTTTTACTGCTTCACTTGTTTTTGTTGGTTTTTATAAGACAAATCCAGGGATTATTTTTATAAGTGTTTGCACACTTTTTAAAAAATTCATTTTAAAGAACATTTACAGAGATTTTGGATTTCCATTTATTCATTGTTGCACTTTTCTCCCCGCCCCCCCCCACCCCCTCAGTTCGCTCTTCTCTTTGAAAAGTAAAGGAAAAATTCCTTCATTGGTATACAATCCCCGCCCCCACCCCCCCAAGTATACTCCACTCTGCAATCTTCATTTTGGACTCTTATGATAATCATAATACCCTATAATATATTGCTTTTAACCTGTTCTCTCCCTCATCTGTTTCAATGCAGTATATGTAATTTATCCAGTTTTTCTCATTCTTACCCCAACCCCGATGTCAGTCCCATTCTACAGCAGTGGCACTATGCAGGTTTTGTCCTTTTGTGATTGAGATATTTCTACTCAGCATAATGTCAGTGAGACTGGCTCAGGAAATGCAGAGTTCAAAACTATGAGTGGAGGATCACTCAATAGCACATAACAACAACTACAAGCTGTAAAGTAACCAGAAACATGCAAATCATCCCCAGCAACAAACTGAGAGAGAAGTGTTGTACCTCTAACAGCAAATCAGGTCTATAAATATCATGGTGCAGGAACCATCTGTGGCTTATGGCAGGATGGCAGGATGGAGACCTGCGTGGATACTAGAGCCTTCTGGCTGACACCCACAACTGGCACAGTAGGATAATATCCCAAATGAGGGTATTAAGGTCACTGTGATGGCTCAGCTGGATCTTTGATGCTGGAGCTCCACACCATTTCCCAAAGAGGAAGTGAGGTCAAAACTGCTGTCTTCTCGCCAGTATGTGGAGCGAGGTTTGCTGAAAGTGTTGTTATGGTGTAGCATCAAGTCAGAATCAACTCTCAGCTGGCCAGTGGGTTTACAGAGACAGTAAATGGCATGGGGGGAGACTGCCCATTTTTTTCTTACGATGCAGCTGGTGGATTCAAACCACGTGCCTTTGTGTTAGCAGTGCAACTCCTTACCACTAAGCCACCATTACCCGTAAATCACCCCTGTCTTCCTAATGAAGAAGCCTTTTGTTGGTGGGTATGGTTGTTCACAACCACTCCATTCTCGAGTTGGTTCCTGCTCATAGCTGACCCACCAGAAGGTGTTCAGAGGCTGTAAATCACAGAGGAGGAGATTTCCCACTTTTGTCCAGTGAAGCTTCTGGATTGAGACTGCCAGAGAGGCCCTCCCTTTGCGTCAGCAGCACATTTCCTACAAACTACGCCACCAGATCTTCCCACTGTTCTCTGTTCAGACCCTCCTCACTTGGAGAAGCAGTTCGAGTTGTATGTGGAGACAACCAGCACCTATTTCTCTGAGAATTTAAACTCCCACAACTGACCTGCTTGTTTGAGGGTGTTAGCAACTTGTGGCAGGCTTTGTTCACAGTAGCAAAGAGCTGGAAACAACCCAAGTGCCCATCAACAAATGAATGGATAGAGAAGCTGTGGTGTATTCACACAATGGAATACTATGCTGCATTGAAAAACAAGGAACTCACAAAATATTATACAAAATGGGTGACCCTGGAGGACATTATATTGAGTGAAATATCCCAGTAACAAAAGGACAAATATTGCATAGGCCACTCTTATAAAACAGGACTGACATTGGGGTTCAGGGAAGACAGAAAAAGAGGGGATGAATGATGTATACTGCATTAAAACAGATGAAGGAGAGAACTGCTTAAAAGGGATATATGATTAGGTATTATTTCAGGACAGGAGTCCAGAATGAAGGCTGCATAGTAGAGTGGACTTGAGGGGAGGGATTGCATAACAGTGAAAGAGGTTTTTTTTTACTTTTCAAAGAGAAAAGTGAATTGAGGGGTAGGGGGTGGGCAGAGAGAAGAGTGCAACAATGAATGAATGGAAACCCTAAGTCTCTGTAAACTTTCATTAAAATGAATTTTTTTTAAAAAGTTAAAAAAAAAACAAAACAAAAAATAAACTGTGATGCTGTCCTTAATCAAAAACAAAACAAAACAAACAAAAAACAACTGCTGTCTTCTGGAATCCAAATCCTTCTAAGGCCTAAGGGCCTGGCAAGATGTTTAGATCTCTTTAAATACTTTCTCAAATTTTTAAAGTATTGTTCTTTTTTAGTTAGGATGTCAACATGCTCACCATAAAGTTTCAGACAATTGAGAAAGAATCAAAAAAGACTCAAGCACCCATCAGTCAGCAATGACTTAACATTTGATAATTGCCATTCTAGGCATACTGTCTTTTATTGTGGTATTGATACATATTTTCACCTCTTTGAGCTTTTTTTATGCAAAATGAGAAAGATGAACTAAGAAATCTATAGATAGATATTTTTCCTTTATGTCTCCATACCCACTCTTACCCCGCTCTGGGCCCCAAGAGTCTGGTATGTATAAACTGCAGCAACCGGCACCCTCAGCCTCTGGTTTCTGGGTGGGTACAGCTAATGAGAAGACCTGACTGGAGCTTGAAGAGCAGAAATAGTATAAGGATAGACCATTTATTTAGCTGGTTCCTCTGTTCAGTTATTATGGGTTGGTTAAGTTCTGTCCTGGAAGGTCACAGGTTCTGTCCAAGTTTCCTTTCATTGGCTTCCCTGTCCATATTCCAGTAACTTCTCTCTCCCCTTGCTTCTTTGGAATAGCAGTTGTAACCTTTCACAAATAATTCTACCCCAACATATCCATTTTTAAATTTAGCCTTTTCTCTAAGGAGTGAGAGACAACAGAGGGACCAAAAACTCAACAAACATTCTCAGTTTCCTTCTTTATCCCTTAAAATATTTTTTTGGGGAATAGATCTCTAAAATGAAAAGCTAATGATGTCACTCACATATTTAAAAAATATTGTTCCAGCTAAATTTTAAAATGAGCAAAATAAAAACTACAACAAGTTGTGAGTAAAAAAAGATTTTTAAATATTTTCTTAACTTCTTGCTTTGAAAATTTTAAAGAAAATTTGCAAATATAATGAAAAATTTTTCCATATACCATTCACCTGCCTGCTTTGCCTAATGTTAGTAATCTTACCTAACCATAGTGCAGTGATCAAAACCAGAAAAATAGCATTAATACAATGTTTTTAACTAATCTTTCACCTTTAACTACTCTGAACACTTCAGTAAAATGTTTCCAATTGTCTCATTTATGTATTTTTTCTGGTCCAAATCTAGTTTTCATACTTCCTTCCATGTATGAATTTTTTTTTTAGTCTTCACTTTTTATTATCTGGACACTTTTGAGGAGTGCTGGTGAGTTCTTTTATAGCATATCCCTCAAGTTATGTTTTTCTGATATTTCCTTATAATGAGATTAAAGTTGAACATTTAAGGAAAAAAATCATAGAAGTGATTTTGTGACCTTATCAATGCATCATATGAAGGGCGCAGATACCATTATGCCCTATTACTTGTTAGTTAACTTTGGTTTATGTGGCATTGGCAAGATTTCATCCCTACAAAGTTACAGGGAACCTTGTCTCACATATTGTAAGCATGCTGTCAGGAGAGATAGTCCTTGGAAAAAAGACATCACGCTGGGAAAGGCCGAAGTATAGCAGAAGAGAAGATCCTCAGCTAGGTGGATGTGCTCAGTGACTATATCAACAAGCTAGAGCACGTCAGAGAATGTAAGGATGGTGCAGGGTACAGCAAGACTCAGCACTTGTTCATAGGGTGGCCAGGAGTGGTAGTGGACTCAGTGACACCTCAAAACCACATCACAAGCATGTCCTGTAACCTAGAAGGACATTCAAGGTGAAGAATCCTACAGCACTTTGTGAGACCTGAGAATGATATCACTACCACCCAGACCATCATCAAAGAGCCTTTACTGTATTCATCCTTTCATTAAGTACATTGTAACTGTAAGGAGTAACCAGTATATTTGCCAAACATTGTCTAAGTGCTCACTCCCAAGGTTGAAATAGCATGATGCCAGACAATAGTCAACTGTAAGTAGGAGGAACCAATTTTCTACCTTTTCAAATATAATATTGCATTAAATGCACAGTAGTCTCCTAGTGTGAATCACCTCAAGATCAGTTTTTTAAAATACGGGAAGGAAAGAGACAATTTTTCTGTAAACCTAAAACTGCTGGGGGGAAATAATAAGTTCTTTTCTTTTTAAATGAGAAACAGTGTTTCAGACAAGATGTGGACTGAATAAGAGATGCCATTCACGTTCTTCTTGATTTTATTAGATGAAGACACAGAAAACCCTGTGGACCTGTTCAATCGTGCACAAAGGGTCACTAAGTGTTAGAATATAATCCACAGTATGCGGTTCAAATCCACCAGATGCTCTGCTGGAGAAGGAGGGGGCAATCTCCTCCTGTACCAGTCAAATCTGATTTGACAGTACACGTAAAAATAATACAACAAAAATTAAAAAAATTTAAAAAAGGAATATAATCCACAGCACACAACAATAACTCCTATGACAGAAACTCAGAGGAGTGGTAACGATACCACACGTGAATGTATTGTTCCACTGCACAGTTGTGGTTGTTAGGTGACTTTGAGTCCACTATGACTCATAGTGACCCAAAGAAAAGTAGATCTGAACCTTGCACAGTCCTGTGCCATCCTCAAGTCTTTCATATACTTGAGTTCTTTATTACCGTCATGGGGTTAATCCATCTTGAGGGTCTTGAGTCCATTATTACAGTCACTGGATTAATCCATCTTGAGGGTCTTGAGTCCATTATTACGGTCACTGGGTTAGTTCATCTTGAGGCTCTTGAGTCCGTTATTACAGTCACTGGGTTAATCCATCTTGAGGGTCTTCCTCTCTTTCTCTGACATTTCCCTATATGATATCTTTTTTTTTCTTTTCAACAACTGGCCCCTCCTCCCTTACCTAAAGCAAAGTCAGGACTCTGAGATCATTGAATATAGCCTGTTTAACTTTTTAGAGTGCTGAAAAACCCATGCCTTTAAGTTGTGCTGCAATCCCAAAGGCATATGGTTCGAATCCACCAGCTTCTCCACGGGAAAAGGATGAGCCTTTTACTCCCATGCAATTTACTACCTCTGAAAATCTGCTGAAGGGTCAGCTATGGGTTAGTTCCAACTCAACAACATACAACAGCAACTAACAGCCAAGATGATTCTTCTTTTTAATAAAAAACACTATCATATGCAAAATATGAGCCTGTGCATCTGAATAAAAGTATATATTCATTTCACAAGTATTTACTTACTGCATGGCTAGTGGAAGCCAGACATGTTGCTGGGTATTAGATATAAATAATTAACAAAATAGTCATAGAATTTGATCTCATAAATTTTGAAAATAAAGGGAAGGAGATAATAAACAAATTGTCACTGGTAGTTGTCATTGAGTTGACTTGAGTTCATGGCCACCTTATGTCTGACTGAATAAAGCATTATGGAAGCATGATTAGTAGTATGTTTGATGCATTGTTACAACTAACAGGTAGACAGCAATATATAATTATAAGCATGATAAGTTACTGCTATAATGATTAAATGGAATCTGTGCTCTACTTAATAGGAAACATCATGATAGAAGGATAAAAGATTAAAATTATCAATTATTTCATCTAATTTAGATCCACAATCACCACCCTTGGTACCAGTAGTAAAAAGATTAGGAAATATATTTATTGCACTGGGCAATTCTGCTGGCAAGGACCTCTCAAAAATAGTGAAGAAGATGTTCGTTTGAAGACTAAGGTGCACAGACCATGGTCTTTTCAATGCATCTGAGTGCTGGACAATGAATAAGGATGACAGAAAAAGAATACATGCCTTCGAGTTTTAGTGTTAGAGAAGAACACTGACTATCTCATGGTCTACTCAAAGAACAAACAGATAAGTCTTGAAGAAAAGTGCAACCTGACTTTTTTAAAAAATAATTTTAATGAACATTTACAAAGAACTTGGATTTCCATTCATTCATTGCTGCACTTCTC
>NW_006399797.1:16825467-16827025 GCF_000299155.1 Elephantulus edwardii | reverse complement strand
TCACAATATTGAGTCTTCCTATCCATGAGCAAGGGATATTCTTCCACTTCTCCAGGTCTCTTTTTGTTTCTTGTAGTAATGTTTTGTAATTTTCTTTGAGTAGATCCTTTGCGCTTCTAGTTATATTTAAACCTGACTGTTTCTTAGAAGCAAGGATGACCTAGTTTATCTCACATACTTTAGGCATGTTGTGAGGAGGGACTAATCCTTAGAAAGGGACATCATACTTAGAAAGATGGAGGACCAGTGAAAGAGAGGAAAGACCTCAATGAGATGGACTGACACAATGACTTCCCAGTATGTCAAAGACAACGAGATTGACACTGGATAGCATGAAGCTCAGATCTATTGTTCTTAGAGTCATTATGATTCGTGTCAGTTGACTCAATCACACCTAAGAACACCAACCACTCTACTTACAGATTGCCTTGAGGAGGTCACACCTTTGCAAAGTTTGAGTAGAATCCAGAAAGAAAGAGCTTTTCTGGAAGCTATTGTTCACTGTCAAAACTGTGCTGAGTGCCTCACATATGTGTGCATGTAATTTGTCTTACTTTACCTGATTTACCATTTAATAAGACCACTCTTGTGTTAGAAGAGATTTGACATAGTACATGCAGAATTAGAGAGCTGCTGAGAAGTTGTTAGATTAATCCTGGAGAAAGATGATGATGGTTATGATAAGGTGAGAACAATAGATACAGGGAGATTAGTGATGTCAGAAATGTGACCCAGGTATGTTATGAATGTGGAGACAGGGGTTTGCTGGAAGACTGGACATGTGGTATGAGATAGAGTAGCTGAGGATGACTCCAGTGTTTCTGGACTTTTTGAAGGAAGAAGTTTTCATCAAGTGAGACAGGAAAGGCTGCAGATGGGGCATTTTTTTAGGGAAAATATCATGTTGGGATGTTTATATCATGTTTGTGATGTCTTTAAATAGGGATGCAAAGTATGAGTCTGGAATTTGGATAAAAAGCCTTGACTGGAAATAGAAATTTAGAAGTCAGCTTCAAAATCAGATTTTGTATTATATGAGATTAAATGTGAAAATATAGTTATCTTTAAAACACCAAATTTTTGCACTTCTTTAGTGTGAACTCATTATCTCTTCCCTGAAGAACAATTATTAAAGAACTCTTGTATTAAGATATCAAAAAAATATCTGAAGAATGCTCAGTGAATCATATTGAGAAACCATAGCCATCAATTCTTTGTCCTGGAGAGAGTGAAACCAAGTTATTCATAGATGCAACAATTTTGAAGCTTTGTCTCACATACTTTGGGCATGGTGCCAGGAGGGACTAGTCCTTGGAGAAAGATATCATACTTTGAAGGGTGGAGGAACATAGCAGAAGAAGAAGACTTCGATGAGATGGATTGACACAGTAACTGGAGTAATGAAGGTAGGGTGTGTTGGAGACAGTGAGATTGGCTCAGGATAGGAAAGCGTTCAGAGCTATTTTGCATAGTATCACTATAAGTTACAGTCATTTCGATGGAACATAACAATAATTTTACCACACTAGAAAATTCCTTACAACATGTAGACTTTTCC
>NW_006399797.1:16794992-16824059 GCF_000299155.1 Elephantulus edwardii | reverse complement strand
TAAAGACCTGTCTCTCCTTACAACATAATCTGCTGTCAGGGACCTCTTTAAAGGGTTAAAAAGCAGTGATGTCAGGTAAAGACTATGGTACATTTGAGTCAAACCATGGTCTTTTAAACTACTTGTTATGGATCTGAAAGTTGAACAATGAATAAGGATGATAGAGGAAGAATTGATGCTTTTGAGTTGTGGTGTTGGAGAAGAATAGAGAATATCCCATGGACCACCAAGAGAACAAACATGTGTCTTGGAGAAAGTGAGGGTGCTCCTTGGAGGCAAGGATGATGAAGCTTTGTCGCACATATTTTAGGTGTGTTGTTAGGAGAGAGCAGTTCTTGAAGAATACTTAAAGAGGTTGAAGATCAGGGAAAAAGGAAGATCTTTAATGTGATAGATTGACACGATGACTATAACTATGGACTCAAGTATATCTAAGATAATGAAGATGGCACAGGATAGAACAGGGTTCAAATCTGTTGTTCAGAGGATCATTAGAAGTTATAGTTGATTCAATGGCACCTAACAACCATAATCATATTTCATTCAATAATTTGTATTTTTAAAAGACTTGTGAGCTTCTCCTTGTGATTCTACTTTGCATTCATCTTTATTGAGAAAATGCTCCTATTTGCAGGATTAAATACAGAGTATCAAAATCTCACCGTGATCACAACAAACCCCTGTGACACATGAATAAATTTGAGAATAATATTCTGTAGTGTTTACTCTTCAAGAGCAAACAAACCCAAAGGAAAAGAAAAGGGTCATATCAGACTTCTCTTTTCTCTTTGTCTTCTCTGCTCTTTCTCTCCTACTTCCAAAGGTCTTTTCTTTTCCCCTTGCACTATTTCTCCTCTCCTTACTACTCATCAACCACCTCAGTTCCTACCAGAACAACCATAATAATTTTCAAACGAATTGTCTTCCTAGAGGTCTCACTTTTACCAATTCAGCACACACACACACACACACACACACACACACACACACATCCTTCTTCTTTCTCCAACTCCATTTTTTCAAGCCTGTTTCATGTTCATATTTTTTAATGACATCTCATGGCCCATGTAATGTCCAATACTCTTAGATTCAGAATAACATCTTCTCAAATAAAAATTTCTGGTCTTTAGCTATATTTGAAAGCAAATAACTTTTCTGCACATGACTGTATTCAATTAAGCCCTCAAAAGAAACTTGGCAAACAATTTCTCTTATCAATTGAATATATAAATCCATTTAAAACTCATTTTAACCCCAGCAACAATACCAAAGTGCAGCAGGACACCAAACAACAATTGCTAGCAAGGTTGTGGAGAGCTTGGCAACCTTGTTCATTGCTGGTGGGAATATGAAATGGTCTGGCACTTTCTAAGAAAGTTTGAAATAGAAATACCATTTGACCCAGCAATTCCACTACTAGGTATATACCCTAAAGAAACCAGAACTGCCACCCAAACAGATGTATGCACACCCGTATTTATTGCACAATAGCAAAGAGATGCAAGCAACTCTAGTGCCCATTAAAAATTGAACAGATAGAAAAACTATGGACTACTATGGAGTACTACACAGCACTGGAAAAACAAGGAACTCATAAAATATTATACAATATGGGTGACCCTGGAGGACATTAGGCTAAATTAAATATCACAGTCACAAAAGGACAAATGCTTTATAACAACACTGTTATAAAACAGGACTGATGTGGAGGTTAGAGGGGAGACTGAGAAAAGAGGAGATAAATAGTGAACATTGGAACAGATGACGGAAAGAACCATTTAAAAGGAATATATGATTAGCCATTATCTCGATGTCACCAGTTCAGTATAATAAGTGCATAACAAAGTGGATGGGGGAAGGATATTATTCAACAATGAATGAATGAATGTTTTTAAAAAACCCAACCAAACCAAAATGAACTGGAAATCCAACTTTTCTATTTAAAAATTCATTTTTTCAAATAGCTAACTATTTTTCTTTTGCATGTATGGTTACTGTGAACTTATTCTTTGCTTCCTCACAGAACAAATGGTGACTTAGCTTGACATCTATGAATGAAGACCAGTATTCCCACTATATGGAAATGACCACTTGTTCTTTTTTTTATTGTCTTGTCACTGGAAGTTCATTGGCATAAAAGAGAAAGGTATCTATCAAAACTCTTGGAAATCAGAGTGGTCAGAGAAACATAACTTTATGTTTGTTGTCAAAAGAAAATTTGACTATTATTTAAATTTAGCCATTTACTTACATGGTTACTTCATTTTATTATAGTTAGTTCATTACAAGGGAATTCTAGTGACACAGTCCATAGGAAGTTACACAGCTAACCCAAAGGTTACACCGCTCTTACAGTTCAAATCCACCAGCAGCAGCTCCAAGGAGAAAAGATGAGAAATCTCTTGTGCAATTTACAACCTTGGAAACCCAATGCAAGGTCTGCTATGCATTGTTTCCACCTCAATGGTAATAAATTCTCCTCCTATTTAATTATTTAATGCTTAATGTTTTATAATTTTGAAATTTTAAAAAGTATCTATCATTATAAAGCTGCAGTATTTTCTACAAAATCCTAGAAAGGTGAATGTTATGGCAAGTGACCAGCATCCTTCCATGGTAGCATAATAAAATGCTATTCTTTTCTATATATGTCATTGCTATTTTAAAATGATCACGTTACTTTGAAGGTCTGGGGGAATCACTATCTTTAAACAAGAACTTTAAAATATTTTTTCCAAAAAGTCATGTAAACAGTAAATGTTACTGTTTTATGTTTGTTGGCTATTTAAATAAGCTGTAGTATTCTCAATGGCATCTTCCAGCACCTATTAGAAACAGCCAACAGACTCAGCACTCAACAGTGGGACTTTGTGCAATTGTTCATTTTTTACTAATTTGCAATTAGAATACCCAAGCCTTAATTGGTCATCCTTCAAAACTACCCGTGGGGAAGATGTACATAATTACCCCTGTTTTTAAAATGTATACAGCCAGCTGTTCCCACTATAGGAGGGAGCACCTCTGTTGGGCAGCCGTAACTGCTAGGAATCAGGCAATGTCACAGGGCCACCACACACCACAACTGGAGCTGAAAAGGAAAACATGTCTTAAAATAACTCTAATATTTCCTCTTCATAAGAATTTGGATACA
The DNA here is from genome assembly GCF_000299155.1 of Elephantulus edwardii. Classification (NCBI taxonomy): domain Eukaryota; kingdom Metazoa; phylum Chordata; class Mammalia; order Macroscelidea; family Macroscelididae; genus Elephantulus; species Elephantulus edwardii. Next base: position 16,820,908 of record NW_006399797.1, on the reverse strand, counting down.
ATTTGCTCAAATTAGGTAATTTAATCAGTCTCTCCAGCCTTTTCAATGCAACATCAGGTCCTTCATAATATCTGACCACTTCTGATAGTAGTAACTCAAATACAAAATATGCAAGGGAACTCTGGTGGCAGCATCAGTAGCATATTGTGCTGCTAACCCAAATACAAAATGTGCAGTATTACACACACACACACACACACCCCTTTAAAATGTTCACAAATTCCCAAAACATATTCTAATCACAGTGCGGTGATAAACAAGCAAGAAGCATATACTGAATATCCATTGTGCATAAAACTGTTGCAAGTCTGAGTAGTGATGAGAACAAGAATGCAGAGATCTACAATTCTCTCTTTGTTCTAAGGAAGTTATAGTTTGATTTAAAGTAAGAAATGGGGGGAGGGGAACAGGAAAATGCTTATAGAGCTTATGAATACTTCAGAAAAACTTTTAAAAGTATCCAGAAAATGGATTGCCATTCAGTTGGAACCAGCTCCTAGCTGACCCTCCAAGGGTTTTCAAAAGGTATAATTTACATGGAAGGATATTGCCCATCTTTCTCCTGCAGAGTTCCTGATGGATTCGAACTGCTTGTCTTTGGATTGACAGTGTAACTCCTTACCCACTAGGCCATCAGAGCTCCTTTTAAAATAGATAAGGGTGGGGGTTTTTTAAGTTAAAGCTTCCATTTTAAAATTTCTTATTAGTTTGCATGCAATCATTCATATATATTGTGTTTCATTTGTGTATATTGTGTATTATGCAATCATTCATGTATTGTGTTTCATTCATGAATATTCATGTACCTTCATTTCCTTTTATACATGCATCCGTATACATTATGTTTTATATAATTTAATTTATCATTATTGATCTATGCCTTTGTTACCCCATCTTTTAAAAATATATGTTTTTAGGTTTAGAATATACCTTCTCTCTTTCTCTCTCACACACACATACACACATAGAGTTCTTTCTCTACAACAGTACATTTTTTAAGGTATTTTGTTTACACTTCAGTATAATATTTAGTGCATAAGTTACAGATAAAAGACCCCAGGAAATGGTCCTGAAATAACTTATTCCATTATTTAAAGAATGTGGATGAACTCTCTTTTAAGAAGGAAAAGGTGTTTCTTTTAGGAAAACTGTAAGAAAACATTTTTAATAATTTAACATTTCTTCCAGCTAACCATGGAGAAGAATAAATGTATTGAATCAATGACGGGATCATTTTCCATTCACGAAGCCATCATGTATCATAATTCTCCATGCTCTTCTACAACACACATGCACACAACGCACAAATGTACACTCATGCATGTTGCTTTCAGTGCATAAATACTCTCAGTACTTCTCAAAGAATCCAAAATCCTGTTATATTCTTGTCTGCTTCACATGAACTTATTCTTTATACTAAGTGCAAAACAACTGTCTTAATTCCTCTTTTTTTTTTTTTTAGCTGCTGGATCATCTTTAGAACCTTTATGAGAAAATGGACTTATCTTCCTTGATCTCAAGATAGAATGAAAATGAAAATAACACACTTATAAGCAACCCAGTAGCTTCACATCACCGCCAATGTCTCATTCAAAGGGGTACTTTGGGTGGCAGGTGGAGTTATAATTATAGATTAGAAAAAAGCAGCATCAGCAGCTGTTGCTTCTGTTTGTTCCCAGCTATAACTGTCATCAGTGGGCAAATTGGCATAAACAGCCTCCACCAGTGGAAAAACATTTAACCCCCGTGCTTGCCATGCTCTGGGTCCACTCTGTGGCCAAGAGACAGAAAGAAAATCTGACTGTGCATGAGTGAAGGGTGAAGCCGAGCAGGCAACACTGACCCGGAGGCACCTCTTCAAGGGGAGCCTGAAATTAGAAGATTTTCTTTCCTGTCGAAGAGTCCAAACCACATAAATAGGTTAGTGCACCAAGCGTATTCATATGTATTTTAATTCTGACCTCTACTTGATGTGATTTTCGTTTTTCTGATAGACCTTAGCCAGAAGACTGGCCTGACTATTGAATGAAAGGGAAGTTATCTGAGGACTTTCCAAACTTTTACTTCAATATTGTGCTCATGAAAACAAACTATGAGAGGGGACTGATTTGTTATGCTCCATTTTTAATTTTAGCTGCTCTCCTGGTTGACAAATAGACAAGGTAAAGAAGGATGGAAAGGTGAAACCGGTTCAGTGGCCCAAGTCCCATCATGTTGTAATGCCTCTTTCTTATGCCAAGAGGCCCTTGGTTTCTTAATTAAAATTAGTAATGTTGAAAGCTAAAATTGTGGTTGCAGAAAAGTATCATAAATGTAGCTCCAGTTTCATTTGTTAGGGAAAATGGTCAGAGAGAGATTGCTTCCCAAGCTTTAAGTAAAGACAACATTTTATTGTTAGTGATAAAATACTATTTTATGTAAGAAATCTACTATAGAATTTGTCTTGTGTCTAGTTGGATTCTACCTAAAAGATCCATCATTTCATTCTCAATAGCTCTAAAGGTTTCCTTCATAGATTGTTTTGGGGAAAAAAAATTCAAAGAAATTTCCATTTATCAGCACATGATCCAGGTTAGAGGATAGTTAGAGGAGAAGGATTTTCAATTAAGTATTAGTTCTGAGTCCTTCATCTCAAAATCTTTATGATTAAAGTCTTGGTGAAAAGTGATGGGATTCTGGAACAATCACTGGGAACTCACCTGTAGGGCCATTCTCATCCAATCACATCCATAAGACTGATCCAGCTGAGTCTGACTCATGGCGACCCCATGTGTTATAATGTAGAACTACATCAAGGAATTGTTTTGTTTTTAATGGAAACGAATAGTTGGGCTTTTCTTCTGTAGCTTCACTGGGTGGATTTGAAGTAGAGCCTGCTGCTTGATTAGCGATCAGTCATAAGCAGCACCACTCAGAGATCTCAGCTCGGATAGAAAGAGTCCTTAAATACTGAACTCATTTTGTGCAATTCCATACAGAAAGTAATAACATCTCTAGATATTTTATCCAAGACTTTTCAACAGAAAGTGCACTTACCACTGTGAACCAACATTTTGCCTACCTTTTGTCATGCACAGAATGCTAAACCCTCAGAGGTCCACCCACATTCAACTAAACCCAACAGAATTCACTCATCAATTAAACTTTCACAAGAGGCATCCTTCTTCCCTACAATGTCTCCTGGTTTCAGAGAGCAGAGTCACAACTTTCCTTAGGAAGTTTAAGGATGAAATATCTCTTCACAGAGGCCCAAATATCATTTTGGCAACTGTTTTTTTAAAAAATGTTGATTAATAGAGCATATGAAGTACCTTAAATTTTCCCATGGATTCAGGAGGAAATTATCTCATTTTTATCTCATGCACCTTATTTATTCACTCAAATATTTTCTAAGCATATTTTGTAAGCAGTACTCATATAATATAAATTTAAGATGTTACAATTACAGCAAGTGTGGGGATTGCTATTATATTCTTTTTTTATTTCAATGAAGGTTTACAAATCACATTTTTCATACACTTATTCACTTTGTTTTATAACATTAATTGCCATTTATTAGTGTAGTAAACTAATTAAAATATCTGTTAACCCCTTATAAAGCAAGTTTAAGATTCCTAATGTTATTCCTTCCAGACACCTTTTACTTCTCCTTTTCTGCTAAAAGGTAGAGCCCTGAGGTGGTGGCTCTCCCCACAGTCCAAATTACATACACATGGCTTTCTTCTCTGAGAAAGGCTAAGGGGACATGACTGGTTAGTTGGTGCCTCCAGCTCCTCTTAACAAAGAGATTTGTGTTTTATTTTAAATATTATTTTTTCATGTGTGTTTTGTCTTATTGCTTCCCTAGGGGGAAAAAACCTATAGAAGATGACTGTCACTTACTCCAGTAAAGTTGCAAATGCGACTTTTTTTGGATTTCATAGGTTACTCCTCAAGTGGAGAGGCAGCATCTACAAACTACTGTACAGGGAATTTATTGTTTTTGCTATTCTTTACACAGCGATAAGTTTGATGTACAGGTACTTTTCTTTGCATGTCTTTATTATAGCCATCAAACATAGTTTCAAAATACGGTCTCAAAGACCCAAATCCTCTGGTGGCTGCTGATTTTGCACTGTTGAACCTCTTCTTTTGCATGAACCTCTGTAGTGTGGTCTCCTCCTTGGGACAGGGTCTTTTAATCTGTACCTAACCATTTTTAAGATGTCAAGTAGATTCTGTCATGTGTAAATGGCTCTAATTCCCGACTCATATTAATTATTATGTATTTCATTTGGTATTACTGTGCCTCAAGAATGTTGCTATTGGCATAAAAAGAATATCTATCCTTAGATCTTGATTACATGATAATTTTGAATGTCCAAGTCCATAGAAAAATTTGTATCTCTCTCCATATATTATTCATAGTTTGAATTTGTGAGCTGATAGTATAGCAAATACATATGTCATTAACACTTTGAGGAATAGTGTTTATTAGGTAACATTCTGTCATTTTGTCTGAAATGACAAAAGCTTCCAGGCTAGAGCGTGCTCCCCACCCCTTGCCAGTACCTCTCCCTTGCCAACACCCCACCTGAAAAAAGGGCCCCAGGACCAACTTATTTTTCTTACATTTTTCAAGTTCAGAATGTTTTATCCTAAAAGAAGAGGCTTTTAAAAAGAAGGAAAAAAGAGGCTTATTTTTTATAAAATTACAACCTATGCCTATCAGATTGACAGAAAATTTGAACAATATCATGTCCAAAAAAATACTTCTATATAAAAAAAGAAAATTATGTTATATGTGCCATTAAGTCAGAAAACACTCATAGCTGACCCTCTAGGGGTTTTTCCAAGGCTGTAGATCACATTGAAGGAGACTTCCCATCTTTCTCCCATAAAGCAGCTGGTAGATTTGAACTGCCTACTATTGGATTGACAGACTATTTTCTTACCACTAAGCCAGCAGAACTCCCTAAGATTATAGTCTTAGTAAAATTTTATCAATATTGTAAAATGGAGGATTTCTGAGATAATAAAACTAAAATTGCTTGCATGCATTTCTTCTCTGGAAGAGGCTAAAGTTATAAATAAGAAAGCTACAGGTTTTCGAGGCTGTATCTCCACCTATCCTATAACTGTTACTTTTTTTTCTGCTTAGAGATGAACAGATTTTTGTTACTTTTCTTCTGCTTTAGAGATGAACAGATTTGTGTATCTTTGCTTTCAACTACATTCTTCCTTGCAGCAATAGGACCCCAGTTGGAGAAGAGGGATATTAATTTCAGGGCCTAATAATTTTCAAGAGAAAAATACAAAGTGCTATTTTGCTACATACATGTTCAAATTACCCTTCCAAAGAAATGCATATATTGGTATATGTTTCGGAAAAATATCCTTTTTTAAAAATCACTAAGAATTTTTCAGCTAATGTCTTGTATAATGTGACATTGTTTTATCCAGTTATTCGTCATTCAGTCCTTCAGAATATGAAGTGGTGGAAGACATAATAACGTTCCAGGAAAACTGTCTCATTAGTTTATTTTTACTAATGTGAATTTATTGCTGCTGCTACTGCTGCTTAGAATAGCACAGACCTTAAAACAGTTGCAATGTAGCCAGAACTACTCCATGGGGCCTCGACTTTAGCCTCTGTATCCTACTTATACCTCATAAAATTGTAGGCACTTTTTTTAATCCAAAGAGTGCTTTCATCTACTGCAATAATAATTAGGACAAATCATACTTCATTGTGTTAGAGTTCAAGTGTAAAAAGTGTTCAAATAAAATAAACCCTTATCTTTTGAAGAACGGTACAACCAAAAACTCATAGGCTGAAGTTGTTAAGTAAAGAAAAACAAGCATACTTGTGAAAAAACACATTGCTTTATTCTCTTGTCTACTAAGGACACCAAGCCATTCTATTTATTAAAAATTCTATTATAAATAAATAATTACACTTGGTAAGAATCACAAGGCAGAACCAGAATTTATTGACTTGAGTATGCCTCTTGCTATATTTGGATGAATTTGATAACAAGAATCTGTGGTGGTTATTAGGTGCTCTCTAGCTGGTCTCGGTAATTGTTTATAAGCAACAGGATGAAACATTATCAAATGCTGCATAATCCTCAGAATCATGACCACATTTGAGATCATCACTTCAGCCACTGTGTCAATCCATTTCACTGAGGGTCGGCTTCTTTTTTTACTGACCCTTTACTTTATCAAGCTTCTCCAGGGACTGATACCTCCTGATAACATGTCCAAGATATGTGAGACAAAGTCTCTCTATTCTGGCTTCTAAGAAACAGTCTTACTGTACTTCTTCCAAAACAGATTTGTTCATGCATCTTTAAGCCTGTGTTATATTTCATATTCTTTACCAATATCATCATTCAAAGGCATCAATATTCATTGGTCTTTTTTTTTCTTCATTTTTCAGCTTTTGCATATTAATGAAGCAATTGAAAATATTATAACTTGAGTTAGATGCGCCTTAGTCCTCAAAGTGACATTTTGGCTTTTAACACTTTAAAGAAGTCTCTTACGTCAGGTTTCTTGATGTTTCCATGGACATGAATTGTATATTCAAGAAAAGTAAAATCACTGACAACTTTAATCTTTCCTCTGTTTACCGTGACACCACTTATTGGTTCAATTGTGAGGATTTAGGGGATTTTCTTATGTTGAGTTTCATGACGAAGTAGAATTCATACTAAAGCCTGTAGTTTTTATCTTCCTCATAAGTGCTTTATGTCCTCTTTGCTTCAGTAAGCAAGGTGTGTCACCTGCATATCTCAGGTTGTTAATTAGCCTTTATCCTGTACTAAAACTACTTTTTCAGATTATTTGCACACCATACAGACTGAATAAGTGCAGTGAAAGGGTACAACCACAATGCATACCTTTGTTGATTTTAAACCTCTATTTCTATCTGAATATACTGTTTGTCTATGTACAGTGAGAGCAATTAAGTCTTTTGGAATTCTCATCTCTCAGAATTTTACCTAAAATTTGTTATTATCAAATACCTTTGCAGAGTCAACAAAATACAAGTAAACATGTTTTCAGCCAAGATCCATCTAATAGCTTCAATGATACAGTCATTCCATTTTCTCTGTATACTGTAGTAATTTCTAGATATTAACATTTCTCTATTATCTATTAGCTAAATATTTTCTTTGGCCAACTGTTAAAATAGCAACCATTTGATTATCAGCTTACCACATGGCCATCTATTCAGTGTTTTTATCAATACAGTTTAATCCTTATAACTGCCCTGAGGTATGAATATTATTATAACTGAAACTTCTTGTAGTTGCTAGGTGCCATTCTGGTGACTGTGACTCACTGTGAGCCTATGAACAACAGACCTAAACCTTGTTCTATCCTGTGCCATCCTCTGGATAGCTTCCCTCTTCAAGCCCACTGTGGCAGCCACTGTGTTCATCCATCTCATTGAGGGTCTTCCTGTCTTTCGCTGACCCTTTACCTTTCCAAGCATGATGTCTCTCTCCTGAAAACATTCCCAAAGTAAGTGCAACAAGGTTTCACCATCCTTGCCTCTGAGGACCGCTGAGACTCTGAATAAAGTCAAAGCTATAGAAGTCAGAACTCCTCTGACCTCCTTGTTTTCCTGGGTCTTGCACATTGTCTGCCTTTGACAGTGTGCAGTCTTTCCACTTTTCTGTCACTTGTCTGAGTGGTAATATTTGTGTGCCCTTCTGTGGCAGCTTTCTACTGTATACACATTCTGGCTTTTTCAGTTTTTACTGCAATTTTAAAACATAACTTAAAGTTACAAATCTGTAAGTAGCAGATCTGGGATGCAAACCTGAGTTTGCCTGACAAGTCTATGCTGTATTTACCTCCTCTTTGGTCATTGTATTTGAGCATCAAATCCCAGACTGGCTGTAACTTGTCGTCAGCATGACCCTGATAGACCTGAGCAGTCAAGCAGTTGGTGCCGTTTGTCAGCCTTTCCTGAGCACAGTCAAGCAGACACCTCCTCCAAAGCTGACACAGGGACTCCAAGCCCACTCCCACCTGCACACGTTCTTTGGCAGCTCGACAGCTCCCAAGAGCTCATCTGTGAACCAATTGGTTTCTCACTGTTACCTCTTTGCTTCCTTTTCCAAAGTCCTACTGACCCAAAAGGGCTTCTTGAAACAAATCTTTCCTAGAGATTCTACCCTCCTGTGGAATAGCTGAACTTACTAATTTATGCAAATTCAGTTGTCCATATTTTGAACACTACTACTAACTTAACCTCTGACATTCTAACTTAACCTTCTGACATCCTTCCTACAATAAAGCCCATTGCTGCTGAGTCAAGTCCGATTCTCTAGGGCAGAGCAGAGCTGCTCCAGAGTGTTTCTGAGACTGTAAACCTTTCTCACATGGATCAGGCTGACTCATCTTTCTGCTGTGGTTTCTCCACTGGTGGGTGTGAACAACTGACCTTTTAGTTATCATCTGAGTGCTTAACCTGTGTATCACCAGGGCTTCGTTTCCCTTGATATAAATATCAGTAACAATCCCTTTACATGCACCTAAGTTTAACAGTACCAGAAAATAGGTTCAGGCAGTTTGAGTAAGATCTGTAAATTTGATACAGCAACTAAATTTAATAATAAAAAGTATTCCTTAATAATTGTTAAATCTGTTTTCTTTTTAAATTTCTAATAATTACAGGACTTAAACTATTATAGAGTGCTATGAAATACAACATGTATAATCAAGAATGTACTAGGCAGCATATTCAGGAAAAAGTAAGACCAAAATGTCAAATTCAGGGTTATTATTTAACAGTTAGTTAACAGTAACTCTAATCCAAATTATCCAAATTTTGATCCAAATCCAATGAATCAACCATGTAAAAATTTTTAAATTGTTCCTAAACATCACTATTAAGTGACCACTAACATTCATGTATTAAAAACTTTAGTAAAAAAATCAAGCAACTAAAAACGCTCTGAAAAACACATCAACTCAGGTAAAAAGACAAAAAAATGACTGCTCCTTTGAAAAAGCAAAATTAAGATTATTTGTGCTTTTTTGTTTGCACTTAATGTCACACTTGCAAAGCAGGTGCAGAAGTATAATATCATAAAGGGCTGTGCATTTTATTTTTGCTCCAGATTGTTACTTACAGGAGCCCAAAAACGTTACTTTGAAAAATTATCACTTTACTGTGACAGATATGCTGAACAAATTCCAGTAACCTTTGTGCTTGGTAAGTATAGGTCACACGCAGAATGCAGCCACACAGCTGTCTCCGTTACGATGACACCGATGACTCTGCATGGGAGTGTTTCCAAGCTGAAAGGCATGCCCGAAAAGCCACTGCTTGCAATAGAACCACAGTCATCCATAAGGTTTGACTTCAGGGCCGCTTTCGCTACATTAACACCAAGCAAGTTTGAGGTAAATAATCTGCTCTTGGACAAGTAAGCTTTCCCTCCACTAACTCCATTTTTGCAGTCAACCTACGAGTTCTAATACTCACTTAGTGGGTGCCTTGGCATTACCAGGCACACCATTTTTTTTTTCTGGAGGGCAAAAGCATAAGTTATGGATAACATCTCTTCATACCCTGGCCCCCCAAAATAAGGCTAAATTTCTGCTAAAAGCAACAGTGCGAATATATCTGCTGTAAAAAAATGATTATGATGATGATGATAATGATGATGTTTATCCTTTCCTCTTGTTCTGCAGGATTTTATGTTACTTTGGTCGTGAACCGCTGGTGGAACCAGTTTGTGAACCTGCCCTGGCCGGACAGGCTGATGTTCCTCATCTCCAGCAGCGTTCACGGCAGTGACGAGTACGGGCGCCTGCTCAGAAGGACGCTGATGCGCTACGTCAATCTCACATCCCTGCTCATCTTCCGCTCGGTGAGCACCGCGGTGTTCAAGAGGTTTCCAACCATAGATCACGTCGTGGAAGCAGGTACCGTGCACAGCTCGTCCTTCTGCCACAGCCTCTTCTCCGTCCTGGGCGTCCTTTTGAATATTCCCTTTATTCGTTTATTCACCAAACATTTCAGTGACTGCTTTCAATGAGAGCGAGTCCTGGTGGCCTAGTCCATGGGGAGGTGGCAGTGGTGCAATTCAAATCCACAAGCCGCTGAGTGGGAGACAGATGGCAGGATCCTCATGTGATTAACAGCCTCAGATACCAACTGGAGCGTGGGCTATGAGTTAACCTCCACCTCGGCTGGCAATAAGTACTGAGTGAGTACTGTTTTACAGAAGACCTGCGAGGACGATGGTTAAGATCGACTGCTTACCACAGTTTGGGCAGTTTGAACCCACCTACTGCCTTGTAAGGAACGATCTGGGCATAAGGAACGACCTCTCTCATAAAGAAGACAGCTTTAGGAAACCATATGGGGCACTTCTGCTCCGTCACATTGAGTCGCTATGAACTGAAAAATCAAAAGGCACCAAAAGCAACTGTGTGTCTATCAGAAACCATCTAAAGAAACAAAGATGAATAAGGCCTAATTCTATCCTTTAAAAATCTTCTTGGAAGCAGCAAATAGCAGGCCCTTAGGTCAATATAATAATTATCAATATTGATATATATCTCAATATATACATATATACAATGTGGTGATGTAGCCCATAGCAAGTTTCACTGTTAACCAAAGGCTGTGCGTCTTTGATGCTTCAAATCTACCCGCTGCTCCTATGAGAAAGTTGAGTAGTCTCTTCTATCTCCCCGTCCTTCTTTTTTCACGGCTTTTTTTCTTGGTCTTCATACAGTGGTTTACCCATTGTGCTTCATTCCTATACCTTGTGTTTTATGTAATGAACTGCTATTTCCCCTCTCCCATTTCCCTTCTCTCTTTCCCCTTCCCCATATTAACAATTATAAATATTCTGTTCCTGTTTGCTGTTTGCAGTAGCCATACAGTCCTTTCACAAGTTCTTCCCAAGTTGATCATCCCCTGTCCTGACTTTTATAGTGTTCATTGACATTACATTGTGCATTCTCATGATAAGATGTGTCCTTTTAAGATTTACAGCCTTGTAAACTTGCGGAAGAGTTAGACCTGACTTGTCAACAGTGATGGGTTTTTTAGTTTTTACCACACATATTTAAAGCAATATAATGTTACTATACTTTTTTTTAGGGAGCTCTGGTGGCCTAGTGATAAGAAGTTGCACTACAATTCCAAAGGCATATGGTTTGAATCCACCAGCTGCTCCATGGGAGAAAGATGGACAGTCTCCTCCCATCCAACTTACTGCCTCTGAAAAGATTATTTCCTATCATGTGGTTAATACTTAGTGAGGAGCTGATAAATTGGCCTTCACTAGTGTGAAGATTAAATGAGATAATGCCTGACAGGTACATAAATATTGGTGGTTGTGGCTGGGTTGATGTTACTAGGTTCTATGAGTTGGTCTGACTCAATGGCACACAACTATAGTACATTTTGGAGGTGGTTGTTGTGTGCAATTGAGTCAAAACCAACTCAGAGCTGACCCTTCAACCTGTTTCAGAGGCACAAATAGCCTGTGAGGAGAGTGTCCATTCTTTTCTGGCAGAGCAGCTGGTAAACCAGATTTAAACCAGGACCCTTTAGGACTGGAGCATATCTTCTTAACCCTCGACCACCAAAGCTTGGTCATTTATTCACGTTCATAAGCATGATTTCATTCCTGGTTGTTCTTGTGTATCATAGAGTTGGAACTGACCCATAGCTAACTCTCTGGAGGATTTTCAGAGGCAGTTAATTGCATGGGAGGAGATTGCTCATCCTTCTTCCGCGGAGCAGCTGGTGGCTCAGAGCAGCTGGTGACTTCGAACCATATACCTTCAGGATTGCAGCATCGCTTCTTGCCGTTAGGCCACCAGGGCTCCTTATGATTTCGTTTGGACCTCAGAAAAACATGAGAGAATTGGAAAATAGATTCAATGAGGTGATGATCTGCCTTACATCACTCAGCTAACAAATGAGAAAGTGAGCATTACAGTTCAGGCTAGGGACTACCAAATGACTGTTTGGGCCACTACATAGCTGATCCAAGTAAGAACCTGCCATAAGGATTCTCGTCTTGGCATTCTCTATCAGGTGGCAGCGAAAGACTCTTGTCTCCCCTATTCCACAGAGAAGCTGCAGGCAATCTTCCTGGGCTCCTGGACACTAGGCAGGGAACAACTCTTGCTTGAAAAGATAATTCTCTATCCTGTGTTAATATTTAGTGAGGATCTGATAAATTGGCCTTCACTAGTGTGGAGATTAAATGAGATAATGCTTGGCAGGTGCATAAATGTTGGTGGTGTGGCTGGGTTGATGTTATTAGCCCTAAAAGCTTATTGGAATATGTTGAGGACTGTCTGGTTGTACTGCCAACCCAAAGGAACAAGGTTTGAATCCACTAGCTGCTCTGCAGGAGAAAAATAGACAGTCTCATCCAGTGGGATTTACTGCCTCAAAACCCCATTGGAGGGACAGCTCTGAGTTGGTTCTGACTGGATGACATAGAACAACAAAATAAATGATAGAACTAAGAGATGATGTTGTCTTTATTTGGATATAGTCTTGAATTAGGATCTTATATCCACTCTCCTTTTCTGACTTTTCTCCTTTTCATGTTCTTGAGAGCTCTCTGAAAAGAAAGTAGATTTCTTTTTTAAAATAATAGTTTCGTTTTGTAAATATCTTTTGTAGTGCCATTGATTTCACATGCAAGCAAGATTCTGCTGAAGATCATCCAAAAACGATTAGAACAGCACATCAGCAGAGAACTGCCGGAAGTCCAGGCTGGGTTTAGAAGGGGTCGTGGTACTAGGAATATTGTTGCTGATGTTAGATGGATCTTGGCTGAAAGCAGAGAATACCAGAAGAATGTCTATCTGTGTTTCATTGATTATGCAAAGGCATTTGACTGTGTGGATCATAACAAACTGTGGCTGACTCTGAGAAGAATGGGAATCCCAGAACATTTGTGCTAATACGAAACCTATACTTGGACCAAGAGGCAGTAGTCAGAACAGAGCAGGGTAACACTGCATGGTTCAAAATTGGGAAGGGTGTACGCCAGGGATGCATCCTGTCTCCATACCTTTTCAACATGTATGCAGAGCAGATTATCCGAGAGGCTGGGCTCTATGAGGAGAATTGTGGCATCAGGATTGGTGGAAGGTCTATTAACAATCTCCGTTATGCAGATGACACAACCCTGCTTGCTGAAACTGAGGAGGACCTCATGCACTTGCTGCGAAGGGTCAAGGACTGCAGCCTTCAGTATGGACTGAGGCTCAATGTCAAGAAGACAAAGATTCTCGCCACAGACCAATTGGCAGCGTCAGGATGGATGACAAAGAGATTGAGAGTGTTCACAGCTTCAGTTTGCTCGGCTCCACAGTCAACACTCTTGGCACCAGCAGTCAGGAAATCAAAAAGCGTATCGCGATGGGAAAGTCTGCTGTTAGGGACCTCTCTAAGGTACTCAGGAGCAACAGTGTCTCTCTGGAGACTAAGGTGCGCCTGATACAGGCCATGGTCTTTGCAATCGCTTGTTATGCATCAGAGAGTTGGACAATGACTAGGGAGGACAGAAGGAGAGTGGGTGCTTTTGAGCTATGGTGCTGGAGAAGGGTACTTAATGTACCCTGGACTGCCAGGAAACAAACAGATTTATCTTGGAGAGGATTAAACCAAGCTACTCCTTGGAGGCAAGGATTCTGGGGCTTCGTCTGACATACTTTGGACATGTTGCCAGGAGGGACAGGTCCTTGGAGAGGGACATCATGCTTGGGAGGGTGGAGGGACAAGGCAGGAGGGGAAGACCCTCTATGAGATGGATTGATTCGGTGACTGGGGTAATCGGGATGGGTGTGTCAGAGGCGGTGCGTTTGGCGCAGGACAGAGCAGGGTTTAGGGTTGTTGTGCATAGGGTCGCTATGAGTCGGAAATGACTCGACGGCACATAACAACAACAACAACAGATGGCTTTTAATTTTGCTTGTTTCATTTTGATTTCTTAGCAAAGCAAGATAGCACTGTAGCTAAGAGCACAGAGTAAGGATTAGAACTGCCACTCTACTCCTTATTAGCTTCCTGACCTTCTCAAAGTTCCTCAACCTTTATGTGCCTCATTTTCCGCATCTCTAAAGTGAGTGTGTAATAATTTATAATAGCATCCAACTCATAGTCTTGTCACGAGGATTAAATGGGTTAGTCTTTGCAACGTGTTTAGAGCAACTCCTGGGACATAGTAGGTGTTTGAGTTCTTGCTGTTTTTAAGAAAATACCTAGTACCATTGTATAGCATTAGAACCTTGAATAATTCTGAAATCTCATTGTTGGTTTGACATCCTGTGTTGTCTTGATCATTTTGGCTAGGAAACTGAGAGAAGTCCAAGTGAGAAGGGGAAAGTGGGGTGGATGCTATTGTTAGGTGTGTAGAGCGATTGTGAAAGAGGAATGGGGTGCTAGGAGTTGGTGAAGGATTCAAGTGGAGGGATAAATGACCACGGAAACTCACAGGTGTATTGTGTTAAATCAACAGGCATTTTTAAAAACAAATAACTGCTACCTGCTCCTCCAAATGTAAAATTGAATACTGCTTCAGAATGACAGAGTTGAGGAAAATGTTGCTTGATCACTGAATGCCTTATCTCAAGGTCATTAAGTACCAAATCCAATACGAACTGCCTCCTCCTCAGGCTGTTATTATTTGGAGGACAACACGGGAAAAAAATAAGAAAGATTTGTTCAATCCAAATTAATGAGTGAGAGGCAAAGTTTACTTGGATGAATAAAGACGTTATTTCTCTAGTCCTGATGCATCCTTGGAATGAAGAGAGAGTGTTGTGACTGGAATCAGAGAAGGAGGCTCAATTCTCAAAGCAGATCTCAGTCTCTAAGCGTCAGTACATATTAAAAGAACATCAGAAGGAAGCCAGGATAGCTGGTGTGGAGAGATCTTTGGGCCCTCTGCTCTGGCATGAGCTTAGAGAGAGCTGAGATAGTCAGGTGTTAAGGGCAAAAGCGTACAACAAAGAGGGTAAGACAATGATGTGATATTCTTTTCTTCATGTATATTTTTCATAATGCTATGACCTACTCCTTGAAAAATTTTGCAAATATCTTTTATGTATATCTAGTTTTCCTTGGTCCCCTTTTCAATGCATTAATGTCTCTTCCTCCAACCACCAATTCCTTCACGATTCCAAGGAATTTCAAAATCAGTCAGTCATTCACTACTTGATATGCATTTCAACTTCTGTCTTCAGATGAGATCTATAGACCCATAGACCTAGGACATCTTGGATAAATAGAGGTTTTTTTTTAATTTAAAATGCACATACCTGGACCCCCCCATCCCCCCAACCTCCTCAGCCTGAACTGCAAGACCCAGAAACCTGTACTGGGTTGTTTAATCTGAACTGTTAAATCTGAAGTTAGAAAAGCATTGAAATGATTCTTTTCTGAGATGCTTTTTAAAACTCTTTTTCCTATCCCTGGAGCATAAAAGGGCGTTAGCAACTGTCAAGTAATTCATTCCTAATAGGAAGCAACACAATTAGAAAGGACAGTTGACTCAAGGTTATTGTCATGTTTGAGGCTCCATTGCCACTGCTTTGGAGCAATCTGGCCAGAGAACACTATCTTGAGAGTTTGAATGTGAGCTGTTTGGATGTAACAAACATTGTTGTGACTTAGATTTATTTGTTTGTTTGGCATGGCTGAGGAAGGAAGAGAAGAGACCTCATGGTATCATCTTTTCCATTTTCAAAGGTCAGAAAAAAGGCTTAGTGAGACGGCCTATGCCCCAGACTCAAAGTTTGTGCATTTGGGGACAGGATAAAGGTTAGAAGCCACTACTCTCTAAGTTAGGAGAGACATGTTAGAGGCCAAGTCTCTCTTAGGTGGAGATATATGTGTATATGTGTGTGTATAAAGGGTTTTTTTGCACACATATTGCCATTGAGTCAGAACTGAAGCGTAGCTGATACCCCAGAGAGTTTACAGAGGTTACAAATGGCACAGGAGCAGATTGCTGATCCTTCTTCAGTTAACAGCTAGCTAATGGATATGAACCACCTGCCTTTAACACAACTCCGTAACCATTAGGCTACCAGATCCATAACTACAGAAACGCGCCCATGCTCGTGCGCCTACACCTCTTCCCCCACCCCCTATATGTAGCCTCTTTCTTGTGGACAGGCAGCACTGGCTCCAGGTACCTCCTGCTCCCTTTCCCCCAGCAAACAACTGACTCAGCCCGCATTGAGGGGGTCAGTTTCCAAGCTCTCCTAACTGGGAACATGCCTCCACCACTTCCTGGCTATCCCATGCCTATGCCAAGATTTCTGGGAAGAACAGGAAGTTCAGGGATGCCGGAAAATATTTGGCAGATCCTCTGAGCTGGGAGCCAGGCACCTGCTCTGCCTGAGGACAGAGAAGACTGTAAGGAAAACACAGAGTGCCAAAGAGGGGAAGGCGGAAAGGGGTAGGTGTGGAGGGCACCAAAAACTCTGTCAGTTGACCGCCCCCTTACAAAAAAATCACTTAGAAAAAAAAGTCCAAGTTCTTAAACTTCAGAACCCTTTAAACAAGTCAAACCAAACCTGTTGCATCTTTCTAAAATAAACGTTACCAAAGCTGATGGTAAACCAACATGCATCATTCATTCAACTAAGGTTTCTAGCGAGAGTGTTACAGGCCAAGGGAGCTCTGGTAGCCTAGTGGGTAGGAGGTTGTGTTTTTCACCCAAAGGCAAGCGGGTTGGATCCCACAGCTTCTCTGAGACACGAAGTTGGGTGGTCTCCTCCTGTGCGTTTTACAGCCTCTGAAAACTCACTGGAGGGCCAATTAGGAGTTGGGTCTGTCTCAACAGCAATGAGTTGTTTGTTGAGTTGACTATATGCCAGGCACCATGTTGAACACTAGGGAGCTCTGGTAGCCTAGTGGCAAGAAGCTGCCCTGCAGTCCCAACGGCTCACTGTTCTCCATAGGAGAAGGACGGACGGTCTCCTCTCGTGATAAATTGCCTCAGTAGCCACAGGAGCCTATGGTATGGGTCAGTTCCAACTCGACGGATCACAACAACATGCTAAACACTAGGAATTCAGTTACAAGTAAGAATGACTGTAGTCCTTGTTCTTATGGATTAATCCAAAGTAACTATAAATCCTTTCTGATTTTAATGATTTTTGAGAGAAGCACAAATACATTTCGAGCTAAATTTTACATGTCTGCATTGCATTTTTTGAGCTCTCAGGTGTAGTCCATAGGGAGTTGCTTTCCTTAGCCAATGGCTGAACCTCTCTGATGTGAATCCTTAGAAGGAGACTGGTAGTCCCCTCCCATCAGATCGGTAGCCGCAGAAACCCAATGGAAGGTCACCTTTAAGTCTGTTACAAGAGAGAGAGATTGCATTTCTGTGTCTTTAAACTATTTTCCTTCCATGTTTGGTAGCCACAGAGGTGGCTAGAGGATCTAAGATTTGAGGAAAGGGCCCCTTTTACTTTTCTTAAGTCCTAAAATCTTAACATGAAATTCCTAGAACTTCTAGGACTAGAGAGAACCGTATGAGGTCCTGTTGAGATCTTTAGAGACATTTATAGTTAACAGACATTAATACAACCAAGCCTAGCCTCAATTGTTAAGTGGTTGCTGAGATAAAACATTCTAAATTTAGAAGCACTGATTGCAAATCAATACCTAACATAGCTTTAGAGATGAGGAGAATGCCCACGTTCTGAAAAAAAAAAAAATTTTTTTAAATTGGTTTCTGGCTAAAATGGCCTGAAGTGCTGATTAGGATAACATTCCATTTAACAATAAATACTCTTGGACTATATTTGACCAATAATCCAGAAAATGTCTTTCAAAAAATCAGTCACTTTATTTCAAAGATGGAGCTGCTTTGGCTAAGGTGTGGGACGCTATAGGGAATAACAAAGTATTCCTGCTCCTACATTTTGAGGATATATCTTTGTGACTCTACTTTTTTTTAAAAAAAAAAGCTGAGATATTTATTTTTTTTTTTTACTTTTTAGCCATTTTGTTGTTGGTAGGAATATACATGTCAAAAATACCAATTCAACAGTTTCTATATGCATCACTTAATAATAATACTCATTGTATCCTTCAAGTTACATAAACATTCTTACTTTCCTTTCTGAATTGTTCTTCCTCTCTTTTTTAAATTTTTTATTATTATTATTAATTTTAATGAAAATTTACAGAGACTTTGGATTTCCATTCATTCATTGTTGGACCGCCCACCCCAGTTCACTCTTCTCTTTGAAAAGTAAATGACAAATTCTTTCATTGTTATACAACCCTCCCCCCGTGACTCAACTTTTACAGCAAAATATTCAATAAATCTGGGCTGAATGCTGAAAAATCACCAGCTTTCTTCATTCTACATGTTACCTCTCAGGGAAACTTATGCATGGAGGGGAAGACATTAACGCTTGCACAGAATAAATTATCACTATGCTTGTTTGCTGTCTGCTTCAGAGGCAAGAAAATATTTGCTAGCACAATTTAACCCAAACTTCTGAATGAAATATGATCAGAGATAAAGTTATTCTTTGTAAAAAAATTACAGAGATTGCAGCCTATATACAAATAGGCTCATTTTTTTTAAAATGTCATATAGCTATGAATAATATAACTGATAGACAATCCTTGGGAAATGAGTGAGAAAAGATTTATATTTAAAAAAAGAATAGCTGTAGCAGGTCTTTAAGCATGAAGGTTAAAGTCAATTTTATCCACTAACTCTTGTAATAAATGTAATCATGTATCTCAAGTCATTTAAAAAAAAAAAAGCGAAAACAGGTTATCCGAATCACGAGGTAAGTTTGAAATTGTACTGAGAAACAAATAGAGAACTACTAGTCATTTTGATTTTTTACCTCCAGCGATAGTTCATTGTGCCAGACATGCGCAGAACCCTTCTAGCCAGTGTAAATAACCTGAGTATTGTGTCAAAGTAGTCATCTGTTGGTAAATATTGACTTAGAGTTTGTTCCTCTGTTTATTTCAAATACTGAATGAACAAAGCCCTCATTCAGTAGAGCACAGATTTTCAAACATTGACGTATGTCAGAATTTCCTGCAGAGCTTAGTAAACATGTAACTGTTTGGACTCAATTTCATTAATGCATCCAGGAAAATTTAAAAGAATGCCTGGAGACCTTGCCAGTTAAATAAGAATTTCTGGGAATCAGACCCTGGCATTATTTTTTTAAGTAAATAAGGAAATTCTAAATGGCAGAGCCAAAAGGTAACTCAGCTCTATCCTCTTTAAACATGCCTCAGATGATTCTAATGGACCTTATGCTCAAAATCAAGACCTAGGTCGTATCAAAGTTCTGATTCCCAAATTCTATGAGTCAGTGACTCTCAAAATGGACACAGACTACTTCTCTTGTTACATCTTTTCTATTATAATAACTTTTCTTAGAAAAAATGTAGACAAGAAGGAGAAAAAGTGACTTTAAAGTGAATACGCAATAAAAACCAACTCAATTCCTTGTGAACAGGGACCAGGCAAGGATGCCCACGGTCACTACTTCTATTCAGCATTCCACTGGAAGTACTTGCTGGGACAATATGACAAGAGAAGGAAATAAAAGGCATCCAGATCGGCAAAGAGATGGTTAAACTGTCACTATATGTAAATGATATGATAGTGTATACAGAAAACCCCATGGATTCAACAACAACAACAACAAAAAGCCAAAACAAAAAAACCTGATTAGAGCTAGTAGACAATTTACTAGAGTAGCAGGATATAACATTAAAATAAAAAAATCAGTGGGCTCCCTCTACAGTAACAAAAAGAACTCAGAGAAGGAAACCAAGGAAGCAATACCATTTACAATATCCAACCACAAATTGAGATACTTGGTAGTGAATCTAACTAGAGACACAGAAGACCTGTACAAAGAAAACTACAGAACATGTCTGTGAGACACACTAAAAGACTGAAAGAAATGGAAAAATGTCCCCTGTTCATCAATAGGAAGACTCAATTTCATTGTGAAAATGACAGTCCAACCAAAAGCAATCTACAAGTTCAATGCAATACCAACACAGATACCAATATAATTTTTCAAAGGAGATCAAAAGGGAAATTGTCAAGTTTATTAGTAAAAGAAAGAGACTCTGAATATGCAAAGCACTTCTGAAAAACAAAAATGAAGTGGGAGGCATAGCACTTCCTGACCTGAAAACCTACTACACAGCAGTAGTAACCAAAATAGCATGGTATTGGTACAATGACAAGCACATAGATCAGTGGAACAGAATTGAGAACCCAGAAATGGACCCAGATATCTATGGGTAACTAATATTCAACAAGGAAACAAAACCTATCAAATGGGGAAATGGCAACCTCTTCAAAAAATGGTGCTGGGAAAACTGTATTGCTACCTGCAGAAAGCTAAAACAGGATCTATATTTCACACCATACACAAAAAGCAACTCAAGGTGGATCAGAGACCTGGAAGTAAAGCACAAAACTATAAAGTTCATCAGAGACAAACTGGGATCAAGCTTAGATGCCTAGCCTATGGTATAAAGAAACTGCCAAATACAGCCAGAAACACAATCTGGAGAGGATAAACTGATGGATGAGACGTTCCAAAGATTAAATCCGTGTGTGCATCAAAACCTTTTACCAGCAGAGTGAAAGAAAACCTACTGATTGGGAAAAAACAATTGGCAATACCATTTCAGAGAAGCATCTCATATCAAAAGTTTACAGAATCCTACAGGGCCTCCATAAGAAAAAGACTTGTGAGAACACAATTACAAAAATGGCAAAAGACATGGGAAAATTTTCACAGAGGAAGATATTTGGATGGCCAACAGACACATGAAGAAATACTAAAAACTACTGGTAATAAGAGAGATACAAATCAAAGTCACAATGAGATACCATCTCACTCAAATAGCAGTGGTAAAGTTTAGCAGGGCAGCAAGTAATAAATGTTGGAGAGAGTATGTAGTGAGATAGAAGCTCTTAGACACTATTGGTGGAATTGTAAAATAGTACAACCACTCTAGAAGGCAATTTAGCATTTCCTCAGAAAGCTGAACATAGAAATTCCAGATGACCCAGCTATTCCACTGTTTGAAATATACCCCAAGAGAATGATAATTGAGGCACAAATGGAGACTTGTACACCAGTATTCTTAGCAGCATTATTCACCATCGTGAGGACATGGAAACAGGCCAAGATGCCACAATGGAATGGATTGAGAAATTATATACATTCACATAATGGAATGCATCAGGCAGGAGCAATGATTTTGTAAATCACTACCTAACTTGAGAGGGACTGGAGAGTATTATGCTAAGTGAACTAACTCAGTCCCATAAGGACAAATACTGTATAAGACCATTATTGTAGAGATTTATAATTAGTAAAATGTGTATGAGGATCTAAGGGGGGAAGGGGAAGGGTAATCATAGGGTTGCACAGTTTGATGGGTGGAGAGGGTGTGGGCTGGGGAGAGGGGATCCAGTGTAAGGGGCAATGTATACAAACTTTGTAGGTAAACCAGTATAAAATTTAAAAAAGAAAAAAGAATTTCAAGGAAAACATATAAATAAAAATGGTCTATTACATTAAAAAAAAACCACCTCAAAGTGGATCAGAGACATAGAAGTAAAATCCCAAGCCATAAAGATCATAAGAGACAAAATGAGAACAAAATTAGAAGCCCTGGCCTACAGCACAAATTGGCTTGTGAACACAGGCAAACATGCACAACTGGGAGAAGATAATAAGCAAGTGGGACCTTTTTAAAATCAAATACCTGTGTGCACCAAAAACTTTCTCCAGTAAAGTAAAAATGTCCAAATAGCTGGAAAAATATTTGGCAATGATACATCAGACAAGGGCCTCATAACCAAAGTTTACAAAATATCACAGGGCATTCACAAGAAAAAGACTGATAACCCAATCAAAACTTGGGCAAAAGACTCTTCACAAAGGAAAGCATTTAGATGGCTAAGAAACACATGAGGAATTGTTCAAAATCTCTAGAAATCAGAGCAGATGCAAATCAAAACT
The DNA here is from genome assembly GCF_000299155.1 of Elephantulus edwardii. Taxonomy (NCBI): domain Eukaryota; kingdom Metazoa; phylum Chordata; class Mammalia; order Macroscelidea; family Macroscelididae; genus Elephantulus; species Elephantulus edwardii. Next base: position 16,798,861 of record NW_006399797.1, on the reverse strand, counting down.
ACAATGAGATATCACCTCACTCAAGCAGTAGCAAAGTCAACAATACAGCAAACAATAACTGTTGGAGAGGATACAAAGGGATTGGAATTCTTACACACTGTTTATACCACCATACAATTGTGCAACCACTATGGAACGCAGGTTGGCATTTCCTCAAAAAGCCAAACATACCTCCTTTTTCGGGTCGTGGCGAGCGCAGAGAGGTCGCAATGAAGGCTTCGGGAACACTTCGTGAGTACAAAGTGGTGGGGCGCTGCCTGCCCACCCCCAAGTGTCGGACTCCACCACTTTACCGCATGCGCATCTTTACCCCCAACCATGTTGTTGCCAAGTCCCGCTTCTGGTACTTTGTGTCACAGCTGAAGAAGATGAAGAAGTCTTCTGGGGAAATTGTATACTGTGGACAGGTGTTCGAGAAGACCCCCTTGCGTGTGAAGAACTTTGGCATCTGGCTGCGCTACGACTCCCGCAGTGGGACCCACAACATGTACCGGGAATACCGGGACCTGACCACCGCAGGAGCTGTCACCCAGTGCTACCGCGACATGGGCGCTCGGCATCGTGCCAGGGCCCACTCTATCCAGATCATGAAGGTGGAGGAGATCGCAGCCAACAAGTGCCGCCGACCTGCAGTCAAGCAGTTCCATGACTCCAAGATCAAGTTCCCACTGCCCCACCGGGTCCTGCGTCGCCAGCACAAGCCACGGTTCACCACCAAGCGGCCCAACACCTTCTTCTAGGCACAGCCCCTCTGCCTCATCCCAGTTTGCACAATAAAACGCCTTGGGGATTGAAAAAAAAAAAAAGCCAAACATAGAAATCCCACTTCTAGGAATATATCCCAAGGAAATCTGAACTGAAACATAGATGGACACTGTACATCTATGTTCATAGCACCATTATTCACAACAGCAAGAAAATAGAAACAGCCCAGATGGCCATCAACACATGAATGAATTGAGAAATTTTAGTACATTCACACACTGGTATACGATGCAGCACTGAGCCAATGGCTTTATAAAATACTATATAACTAGAGAGAGACTGGAGAGCATTTTACTGAGTGAATTATCTTGGTGACACAAGAACAAATATGGCATAAGGCCACTATTGTGAAACTAGGAGGATAACTGAGTAATATATGTCTAAATGTCCAAAAAGGAGAGGAGAGAAGGGGGACGACTGTCAGTCCCTAATAGAAAAACTAGTAGGAAGTAAGTAATGAGATATTAAATATGGATTACAACAGTTGGGAAGTTGTCTTCTCTAGATTGTATTTATTCATCTAAGATTTTAAAAAAATCCTATATGGAGTCCTTTAAGGGGCAGAGGGCAAATTGACCTTTATATTCCCCACAACATTTTGTGTATATTACTTTTAGGGATTGCCAGTCTGTTGTACACAGAGTTACTATGAATCAGAACTCACTCTGATGCCCAACAACAATTTTTCAGTGTTACCACAAATTAACTTGTATATTGATATTTAACTTGTCTGTGCGTGCAAGAGGTATAGGGTGTGTAGACATACACACATTCCTTATCTCTAATATGAGTATAAATTTCCTGATACCCAAACAAATTAACCCCCTGCTGCCATCAGGTCAGTTCCAACTCATAACAACCCTATGGAGCAGAGGATTTTTCCAGGGCTGTAAATCGCTATGGAAGCAGACTACCTCCTCTCTCTTCTGTGAAGTGTTTGATGGGTTTAAATCGCCAACCTTTTGCTTAGCAGATGGATGTTTTAACCACAGTGCCACCAGGACTCCTTTCTAATTCTTTAAAATCGCCCAGCTGTATACGCACATCTATGAAATACTTATGTTAATGTACTAGTGCTGATCCAAGAGTATCATTCATCTATTTTTCTTTTGTGCAAAGGGTTTATGACAGCAGATGAAAGAAAATTATTTGACCGTCTCAAATCTCCTCATCTGAAATACTGGGTTCCATTCATCTGGTTTGGAAATCTCGCAACTAAAGCCCGGAATGAGGGTAGAATCAGAGATAGTGTTGATCTGCAATCACTGATGACGGTAAGTACATCACACAGGAGAGATGTTAATTAGAGGCCAAGAGAATCCCCAGCCTAACAAACAGAGGGAGAACACAGATTGATGGTGGTTGTTTAGAATTCTATTTTCTACAGTCATGCTTTGTCATAGGCTCTGTAAGAAAGTGTGCTTTGATTAATATGTATTTGCCATTTTGGGCTCCAAGACTTAAAATAAATTCTAGAGTAGAAACAAACTTCCCCAAAATTGAGAGTACCCCAGATCAACCCAATTTTTCAGTAGATCCAAAAAGCAAAATAGAACTTCCCTAAAAAAAATAAGGAAGCTCTAGTGGCCTAGTCTGTAGAGTTGTTCTGTTAACCCAAAAGCCGAGCCTCTCATGTGGTTCAAATTCATCACCAGCTCCTCAGAAGACAGAGGTAGTCTCTTCCTGTTTTTTTACTGCATTGGAAACTCAGTGGTGGGTCAGCTATGAGTCAGTTCTAACTTCTTTGCAGTAAAAGAAAATGCAAAATCATCCTTAAGTCTTCAGAAAATCAAATCCTTTTTCAAGCACTTATGTGAAGTATAGATATTTGGCCATCCCAGTCTCCTAAGGCAATACTTGATCACTGTGGTCTCCTGTCTGGATTTAGACTAAAAGGAGTGAAGAATTTAAAAATAGCTCCCAAATTAATAGGAATCTATATCAATAGGCCCCAGTCCTTCTTGCTCCAAACATAAAGATTTTCTGCCATCATGGCTGTTCTAAAGTGTCATCTGTGAGAGGAAATGTTTAAAATGAACTTAGACCTGTCTTCCAAAATATATAGTGAACAAGTTTTAAAGAGAGAAAAAACACAAAGCATAGCTTTCCATATTATTTACCAAAGTTATTAGAATTTTTTTCAACTTTCACTTTTTTATTGTATTTTTTTATTGATATTTTAACAAAAGTTTACAAAAAACTTCTATGTTACACATTTCCCTCCCTCGCCCTGCCCCAGTTCGTTTTACTCTTTAAAAAGATTCTTTCACTGTTGCCTAATTTCTCACTCCCCCACTCCAGTCCACCTTGCGAAGTACCTCTTATTCTGGACTGTTGTCATGCAAATAATACCTAATTATATATTCCTTTTAAACAGTTCTTTTTCTCATCTGTTTCAACGCAGTGTCATTATTTCTTCCCTCTTTTGTTAGTTTCTCCCAACCCCCATGTCTGTCCTGTTTTACAACAGTGGCATTATGCAGTATTTGTCTTTTTGTGATGGAGATATTTCACTCAGCATAATGTCCTCCATGGTTACCCATTTTGTATAATATTTATGAGTTACTTGTTTTTCAGTGCTACATAGTATTCCATTGTGTGACTATCCCATCCTTTTTCAATCCATTTGTTGATGGGCACTTGAGTTGCTTCCATCTTTGCTTTTGTGAACAACACATCAATAAACATGATTGTGCATGTATCTGTTTGGGTGACAGTTCTGGTTTCTTCAGTGTTTATTCCCAGTAGGGCAATTGCTGGATCAAATGGTGTTCCTATTTCCAACTTTTTAAGAAAGTGCCATACAGCCTTCCAGAGTGGCTGCACCATTTTACACTCCCATCAACAGTGAATAAGGGTTCCAGTTTCTCCATAACCTTGCTAGCGTTTGTTGTTTGCTGATCTGTTTAACTTTGCTATTGTTACTGGCGTGAGATGATATCTCATAGTTGTTTTGGTTTGCATCTCTTTTAGAATGAGGGATTTTGAACATTTCTTTGTGTGCTTTTTTCCCATCTAAATGTCTTCATTGGTGAAGGATCTGTTCATATCCTATGCCCATTTTTTCAGTTGGGTTGTTTACCTTTATCGTGTTGCGGTGCTGG